>NC_040904.2:63931794-64235546 GCF_004126475.2 Phyllostomus discolor
ATGTTAAAGTAGACATTTTCATAAGGTTTTATTCTATATTTGTGCTAAAATAGTAATTTTTGAGGTTGAAATCTATTTCTATGGATGTACATTATTCCTTCAAAAAAGGCATGACCCACAAAGTATTTCTCTATGATTCACACTTTGTCCCACGCAGCACATGATTGGATAATCTGTTACCTCAACTTCTGTCTATCCTATTATAGAAAATTTCTGAAGCTTTAAACATTCATAGATGTTTTTTCTCAGAACTGGGGGATGACACCAGTAATCACCAGGTAAGGTTGGAAATTTTCTTGACACCTCCCTCGTCCTCACATATAAAACATTTGTGATGAACAAATACTGATGTTATCTATTAAAAATGTTTAAAGTCTCATTTTGTCTACATAGGACTACTCAGCTCCCAACCTAAACATTTCTCATTGGGATTATAAGCCTATTATGCTAATTGGTTTTCTTGCTTCCAGCTAGTTCCTGTTCCACCAAATTCCTTACAATCCATAGAGCTGTCAGAGTGATTCTCTTTGAAGAGAAAATCCTTGTTTACAAATTTTCTGTAAAGTTCTAAAACTTCTGTATAAACTTTAAACCTCTTAATATGAGATCAAATGTCTTCCATAATCCAATTTGTGTGCTTTTTAATCTATTATCACTCTGCCATAAGGACCTTAACTAACTCAACATATAAAACTAGCATTAGCACCTTCCCTTCTCAGCCCTCTTTGACTTGGACAATAATGGCTAGTCTTTTTGGAGTCTCATACCATTCTTTCAAACTTCCCACACCTTGAGCGAGGAGGGAGAAAGAAGATTGAGGAAAATTACGTCTTGTTAAAGAGCTTCAGACTAGCCCTGGCTGGCGTAGCTCAGTGGATTGAGTGCGGGCTGTGAACCAAAGTGTCGCAGGTTCGATTCCCAGTCAGGGTACATGCCTGGGTTGCAGGCCATGACCCCCAGCAACCGCATATTGATGTTTCTCTCTCTCTCTCTATCTCTCTCTCTTCCCTCTCTAAAAAAATAAATAAATAAAATCTTAAAAAAAAAAAAAAGATCTTCAGACTGAATATGGAAGGACAGAATGGCAATAAGGTATGCTGGAAGAGTTACCTTTGCTCATCTCTGCAACCTCATCATATCCCACTCTCAAGCCCCTCACCTGTAGATGAGGTTGTCAGTTGGGGTGATTTTGTCTCCTAGGGGAAAATGCGTAGAGTCATTTTGGTTTGTCACAACTTGTGTTTGAGGGTGCACAGGCATATATAGCAAAGAGAGATCAGGGATGCTGCTAAACATCCTGTAATGCATAGGACTGACAACCCCCATGCCCTCAACAAAGATTATCCAGCCCAAACTGTTAACAGTGCCAAGTTAGAGACCCCCTGCTATAGATCCTAAGCATCAAAAAGAATGATATTTTAATTCCTGGAACATGGCACACCTTCTCTTTGTTTCAGTTCTCTGCAAATACTTTCATGTGTGTCTAAAGTTCCAGTTTCTTCCCCCCCCCCCCTCTCTCATATCCACCCCAGAGTGGTTTGCATGGTGACATATTACTTATTCTGATTATCTTGGGTTAAAGATTGCTCTCACTAGGAAGTCTGTTCTGATCCCTATTTGTGCTAAGTGCTTTTAGAATGTGCATCTTTAGCAATCTCTTCTTCCTATAGTTACAAGTTT
The DNA here is from genome assembly GCF_004126475.2 of Phyllostomus discolor. Taxonomy (NCBI): domain Eukaryota; kingdom Metazoa; phylum Chordata; class Mammalia; order Chiroptera; family Phyllostomidae; genus Phyllostomus; species Phyllostomus discolor. Next base: position 63,933,475 of record NC_040904.2, read on the forward strand.
GTTATAAATATTCTTTTAATTGTAGATACCTGTTTAAGTGTCTATTTGAATAATGCAAGAACAATCTTCCTAAGGACAGAGACCAAGTCTGTAATGTTCACTATCTCCTATGCCCAGATCTTTGTCTGTCTCGCAGTATGAGCATGATATGCATTTGTAGCAAGAGAGAAAGGGAGGAAAAATTAGATGAAGTGCCTAATCATATCAGTTATAAATAAATTTTAATTATATTTTATTGATTATGCTATTTAAGTCCCAATTTTTTTCTCCCCTTTATCCACCCTCCACCCTATACCCACCACCCTCTTGCATCCCCCCTGCTTAGTTCATGTCCATGGGTTGTATGTGAGTTCTTTGGCTTCTCTATTTCCTATAATAGTCTGTACCCACCCCTGTCTATTTTGTGCCTACCAATTTTGCTTCTTATTTCCTGTACCTCCCCCTCATTCTTCCCTACCCCCTCACCACTGATAACCCTCCATGTGGTCTCCATTTCAGTGATTCTGTTCCTGTTCTAGTTGTTTGCTTATTTTTTGTTTATTAGGTTCAGTTGTCGATAGTTGTGAGTTTGTTGTCATTTTACTGTTCATAATTTTTTATCTTATTCAATTTAGATAAGTTCCTTTAGCATTTCATATAATAAGGGCTTGGTAATGATGAACTCCTTTAACTTGACTTTATCTGGGAAGCACTTTATCTGCCCTTCCATTCTAAATGATAGCTTTGCTGGATAGAGTAATCTTGAATGTAGGTCCTTGCCTTTCATGACTTCAAATACTTCTTTCCAGCCCTTTCTTGCCTGCAAGATTTCTTTTAAGAAACCAGCTGATAGTCTTCTGGGAACTCCTTTGTCCTCTGTAGGTAACTCTCCTTTCCTCTTGCTGCTTTTAAGATTCTCTCCTTACCTTTAATCTTGGTTAATGTAATTATGATGTGCCTTGGTGTATTCCTCCTTGGGTTCAATTTCTTTGGGACCCTCTGAGCTTCCCAGGCTTCCTGGAAGTCTATTTCCTTCACCAGATTGGGGAAGTTTTCCTTCATTATTTGTTCACATAAGTTTTCAATTTTTGCTCTTCCTCTTCTCCTTCTGGCACCCCTTTGATTTGGAGGTTCAGACATTTAAAGTTGTCCCAGATCTTCCTAAGCCTCTCTCCATTTTTTTTGAATTCTTGTTTCTTCATTCTGTTTCACTTGCATGTTTATTTTTTCCTTCTGTTCCAAATCTTTGATTTGAGTTTTTGTTTCCTTCTCTTCACTGTTGGTTCCCTACATATATTTTCCTTTATTTCACTTTTCATAGTTTTCACTTCTTTCTCTACTTTGATACTGAGCTCAATCAATTCTGTGAGCATCCTGATTACCAGTGTTTTGAACTGTGCATCAGAGAAGTCGTCTATCTCCTCATCGCTTAGCTCTTTTCTGGAGTTTTTTTTTTAAGATTTTATTTATTTATTTTTAGAAAGGGAAGGGGGGAGAGAGAGACAGAGACAGAGACAGAGAGACAGAGACAGAGACATCAATGTGTGGTTGCTAGGGGCCGTGGCCTGCAACCCAGGCATGTGCCCTGACTGGGAATCGAACCTGCAATGACTGGTTCTTTTCTGGAGTTTTGATCTGTTCTTTCATTTGGGCCATATTTCTTTGTCTCAGTGCACCAGTTATGTTGTAAGTGGGTGGGATCTTAGGTATTCTCCAGCATAGGGCAACCCTCTCCCCTGTGTTCTGGCACTGTCTGTCAGGCAGGGGTCAGAGAGAAAACAATGCCGCTCACTAACTCACTTCTAACCCCACTTCCCAATGAACTTTCCTGTGAGGCTGGGAGTTTCTTGCACCTTCGTAACCATTCAGGATTTTACAGCTAGAAGTTTTGAGTCTTTATTTTCCTGGTCAGATAGCCTAGCGGTGCCTGTGCAGTCCTCCAGTGCACCGCAGGTCCTCACTGTTTGGCTGTCTATCTCTGCCCATCCTGCCAGTCTGGATGAATGTTTCTTTAACTCCTTAGTTATTGGACTTCCATGAAGTTTGATTTTCTGGCAGTTCTAGTTGTTTATTGTTTTTTCAGTTGTTTTAAAATGTGCTTCTTTTGGTTGTGCAAGAAAAAAAGCATTTTTACCTCTCCCTCCATCTTGGCTGGAACTCTCTATTAATAAAAATTTATCTCTTTAAAGGATATACACTGATTAAGAATTATGCTTACAAAAGTTGTGAGAAAAGTAAAACTAATATCTTAAATTTCACTTTCTGCACTTACATTATACAATGGGAGTCATGACTCTTTCCAAAATATATAAATTGGAATTTTTTAAAAAAATATGAGGATATCATTGGTTCGTTGCATTCTGTAGAGTACCCTTCAAAGTTCTTTCATAGAAAGTTCCACGAGGGGATAGTGTGAAGAGGGCAGATGTAGGGATGTATTGTAAATACTAAGTATATAGAATAATTTGTGAGAATTCTGGCCACCTCTCTAATACTAAATTTAGTTTATCTTGTATTAAGACCTGGACAGGTTGTCATAAACGGTGGTCTTAAAGTCACCTCAACAAATACTTCTCATTAGAATGCAGGGTCAAGGTCAATTTTAGAGCCTTGAATAAGCTTATCAACATGAATTTAATAAGTTTACATATAATGAATAATTTCTTACTTCATAAGTGATCAAAAATATTGGATTTTGGTCCCTCTCTTGATAATAGACCTAAATCTCAGTATCCTGGGCCATTCCTCTTGTCCTAGGAAATATGTGCCTTAAAAATGATATCAAATTGAGCCCTGGAAAGGTCTTTTCACTTGATTAAAGATGTTAACACATGCAATTTTAGATAAAGAAACAAAATAAGAGAACTTGTTATTATCACTAGTAATACTCATTACCATTATGTTACTTGTGCCACTGCCATATTCCTAGCATTAAATAGAAGATGAAACCATTGTCCTTTGTGATATATATACATATATATACATATATACATATATAGTTTAATCTTTATGAAATACAGTCATAGAAATCAAATTATCATGTTTGCCTCTCTTTCTGCACTGCAAGTTTGGCATATTTATTAGTTACAACACAGCATTTCAAGCTGGCATTTGGATCATTTCAATAACTAATGTTTGTTTTATCAACAATGGTTTAATTTGACATGCTGCATAATGCATGTGCAATAACAGTGCCATGTTTGATGGATAAATGCCTAGGAAAAAAATTCAAATTGGCTAATAAATAAAATTGAATTTCGAGAACCCATTTATTTTAAGGAAGCTTGTCATGGGTTATTAACTGTACTAAATAATGGCTTGTTTATGTCTGTGCATAAATAATTTGAAACAAATCGGGTGACATAGTCAGAAACTATCATACTTCACTTACTGCTAAATGTTAAAGAAAGCTTGCTTCCTCAGCTCCTTACCACCAGACCTGTTATTTTTCAAAAACAATTTCTATTTGTCAACAAGATTATGACCATAATTCAGCTGAATTTTTATACATTTAAGGAAAATCTATTTAGGTATTAAAAATGTTAATCAATAGGGAATTAAACTAAAATTTTGACTCTAGATTAATGGCTCTTTGTTCTGCCCACATATTACAATCTACTAGGAGATTTATTTCTTTTTTATTTTTTAAATGCAGGTGCTCTGTTCTTATTTCTGGAGATTCTGAGTCAAATGGCCTGAAGTGTTTTTTTCTTTTTTAAATTAGTTGAGCTGTTTTATTTGATGATGTTATGTTTTTAAAACCCCTAAGCAATTGTAAACAGAAAGCCAGGATTGAGAATTCCTGTTCGAATGTCACAAATGCACATTTAATTTATTGGTCTCACTTGGACAGTGATATCAAATTGTTTAATACTAGTAACTGCTCCATTTAACAAACAGTTTTCTGAGCATGCCTTCTAAACATGTAATTCTAGATACTAAGGGGATTAGCAAGATAGCCTTTCTTCTCAAGGAGTTTATATTCGGGAACACAAGTGACAATATTGAAAAGCTGAGTAAGATAATTGTCACAAGAAAAGTGCCAACAAATGCTGGGTGAGATTATGTAGAGAGGTGGGCAGGGATCAAAACAGATTTTCTGGAGTAGGTAGGATTTAGCAAGACTCGTCAGTAAGCGTGGATGCACACTTGAACCTTTTTAGTGTCTCCACACCTCATGGTCTCACAATAATCTGCCTAAGTAAATAAACCAAATGTTTTTACTTTACTAATTAAAAACAATAATTCTGTATATTTTCATTTTGCATTGCACTGTGGAGACTGGTTTGCATAAAGCATCAGTTTTGAGCCTTGTAATATAGTATGGTATTTAGTATCCCAATTTTTGGATGAGAAGCCAGATTGTCAGAATGTAAATGAATTAATCAATTTACAAAACCAACAAGTAGCAAAGTTGGAACTACCATCAATCCTCCTGAGTCCTAAACAGTCCAGACCATTTTTATCACCCAAATTTAAAGGTAAGAAGTCACTGAGCATAGACTAGACTCCAGGTGCTTTAAAACCGAATTGCTCGCTTAGAATATGCTATTCCATATAGATACTCCATATACCATACTTTCTATATACAAATGTATGTAAATTTTATCTATATGTCAATGTATATAAAGTATAGCTGGTGTCTTTTATAAATTAACTTTTCAAAAGGGATTAGAAATTGGTGCTCTATTTTTTTTTGTAAACACAATACTAATCCGCAGTCTCACTACCTTTCCCCTAACAGACCTTTCTTCTTTCTCTGTATTCACTTTGCAATCATACTTAATACCTGGAACTTGGGAAATCTCCAAAGCTGAACAAGTTTAGAAGCTATAAAAACTCAGGGGTTGAAAGAGTTGAGGGTCAGCTCTTAATTTCTGCTTTCTGATGGTTCAGTTTGGTTGAACTTGCTTTATCAGGAGCCACTTGCCCATGATCTGAAGCTCTTCACTCATGATTTCTGTGATTTATTATGAGAATTTTCTGGGTGCCCAGGACCATCTTATGTTTTGACAATTTTGTAGAAGGACTCACAGAACTCAGAAAAACTATTTACTTACAATTACAGTTAAACGATACAACTTAAAATTAGAGACAAAAGGCACCTAGAGAGGAATCTGGAGGCTCCAGTTCTCTCACACTGCAGATTCAGGAACAGTGCTTAATTCTCTGAGCAAGAACATATTAAGACATTCATAAAGCATTGCCAACTAGGGAAGCTCCCCTGGGCCTTGAGTCTAGGATTTTCATGGGAGTCAGTCTTGCAGGCATGGATCTCATGTGTTATGGACCTTAGCTACTCAATCTCCAGCCTCCATCCAACTCCTGGAGCCTAATCAGGACAGTGTAACCCAAGGTATCAGGTGAAAAAACAAGCAAACAACAACAACAAAAAAAACTAAAAAAAAAAAAAAAAAAGAAAGACAAGCATTCACTGTAAATCACATTGTTTGCATAAGCTATGTGGTACAGCCCCAAACTCCACGTGTACAAAGACACTCTTATCAGCCAGAATGTTCCAAGGGCTTAGAGATTTTCTTATCAGCCAGAGTCTACCAGGGACCCATCCTTTCATGAAATCTGTAGGGTTTCAACACTCCAAGCCTGCCAAATTAATCCTGTATTGCATAGCATCTAAGGATTTTTTACTTGCAATTTGTCACCAATGGGGATGCCCTCCATTAAAGTTTATTTTTCATTTAAAACTTATTATTTTAGTTAATTTCATAATCTAAACAAAGACCTCTGCCTGAACCTTTGTGAGGATTATATATATTTAGGTTTTGTGTTTTTCTATGGACTGGTTTTATTGATGTTGTTGCTACAATGTAATTAAAACAGAGTTCAGTGTATTTCATAAAATGCATTCATTCTTCCTTTATTTTTCATGCAGTAATTAATAGACATTGCCAATGGAACATAGACACTACCTGGACTAGTCAAGGAAGCTAGAGAACTTCTGTTGTTTATTCAGCCCTTATACTTCAAGACACTGACTATGAACTTGGTGTATGAGTCAAGACTGACAAATCTACAGACCACTTAACTTCCAAGAAGTATGGCAAAATGAGCCTCAAAGGCAACTTACAAAACTTACTGAAGGGATGATTTTACCTTGTCTCCATTCATAATTAGGAGTCACAACCCAGAGATAGGCAGGATGAGCTATTTCATTTACTATCCATTTGAACTTGGGTATGATATTAACTTTTGAAATAAGAATAGTATCTATATCACAGGATATTTTAAAATAATTTTAAAGAATTCAGTGAGATAATAAATGTAAAAGAACTACTCTATTCTTGACACATTTTTAATGCTCAATAGATAGCAGTTGCTATTATTTTTACTATTATTAATTTTTATAATAAAGCTTAAATGTTTATAGGAATTTCCACAAGCACTGTTTTATTAATTAAGTGTTGTGGCACATTTAAACACAAAAGAATTAAAGCTGGAAAAGTCAGAGCATAAGAACTTGGATAGATTTATATACAAAATTACCTCATCTCTTCATCTCTCCTTACCCTATTAAGTATATATGGCTATTAACATTTTTGACAACCTTTAGTATTTTAGTATCTGATTCTTCATACTTACCTGATGAGACCTATGACATAATGCTCCAATGAGAATAAAATATGTGTTTTGCTTTCTCACTTGGATGTTCTTTTAAAATAGGAGAGCATTTCTTCTTACATATTAGGCCCTGGCACTCATATTACATTGTAATTAAATTGATAGACCCTAATAAGAAGTAGAGATATGGATGTTCTCATTACATGACTCTTCCAATGTAAATACATTTCTAAAAACTTTGGCATAAAATAGCGTATGTCTGTTTATGCTTTTACTATGCTGCTGTATTAGTTGAATGGAGTAGTGGGAGAATCTACAATAAGAACTAAAGCATGTTCACCCACAGGGGTAGTTTAACATGGTGATTCCCTTAACATCTGTTTCAGTGAAGGGGAATCATTTTCAAGGGCCACTTGGAGACAAAGCATCTATGTTAAAAGACAGTGAAAGAAAAGATCTGCCTCTAGTCCTTCAAACTAGTGTGTATCCTAATGAAATGCCATGGCATGATTTCTCTTCCCATGCGGTGAATTTAAAAAAAGATATTGGCTTTATATTTCTTCATCATTTTATTCACTTTGTTTTCCAGTTTGAGAGAGCCACTAGTTGAGGTCATTCATGAGCACTGTGATATTTGGAGTATATTCTTCTCAACAGAGTAGGGATATTAACAACATTGTCTCCCTCTAGCATATTATCATTATAAAGTAACACACACCATTAGAGAGAAACTCAGTGAAGGACATTATCATTATGTATTAGCACACACCATTAGACAGGAGTTTCAATTGCAAAACCTACTGAGGAGAATAGATTCATAACATCACAGCCCTCCTGGGTAATATAACTCAAAATTTTTTAATCATTCAGCTAAGGTGAACTCAAATGTGATGATTGACACCTCCCATCACTTTGAACCCTCAGTGTTTATTTACTCTGAGAGAAAACAATTATTTTTTTTTCCAATTCAGATGGAAGTAATAATGAAGCTCCAAAGGAATTTTATCTTACTTCAACCAAGGCAAAACTCATACAAATTAAATAATAATAAAAATAATTATCAGCAGTTTTCAGTTAAAGTCTTGAAAATATAAGACATTTTCAGTTAAGGAAATTGAACATTGAAGTACTTTTGTACATAAAATTGTAATCAGTATGTAGGGGGATTTTTAAATGATGCTGACTGAACTTATCTAAATGAAACAAAAGAAAGAACAACCAATGTTTTATTTTAAAATCTTAGCAAAGGGTAATGTCAGAGTGATGTTTCTTTGTCCCAACAAATGTCAAGGTTATTTGTATATGATATGACTAAATGTCATTTCTCCATAAGGATTCCTTTAATATGTTGTTTATTCTCATGAAACATTAATGTATGCTGTGGATATTTGCCTGTGAAAAAGAAGAGCAACAAATTTTGTACTTCTCAAATAAAAATTAATCTTGAATGAGTTCAACTTGCATCATTTGCATTTTCTATGGATAATGAAAACCCTTTGTAAATAAAAGGTTTATTGTAAAGCAAAAAAAGTATGTTTGAGGGTGTAACTCTCATCTAACCACTGTCTAGGGGTTTGTAGTTGCCACATTGACATGACTGACTGTTTTTCAGCTTCTACTTCAGTGTAAAAATACAAAAGTGAGAGCAAAGATGATAAAGTGCATCATATATCTAAAACTAATTTTATTTGTTTAATATTTACCTATTTCAAATGACTCAGCAATCAGTGGATACAAAGTTATAACGTAAAATATGTTTTATATATACATATTTATACAAATATTTGTATACCTATGACCAGTGGCAAAATGTATAGCTTTTTAACTAGCTTAAAAATACCAAAATTTCAAGACTGGTTCAAATACTATTTTATACATAGAGGATGACTAAGTACTGATCCTAGATATGTACTAACAATAAAAATAAAATAGTCACTCTCTATTTTAACTGGTGGCGTGGTACGTATGTGCTAAGAAGCCAATGCTAAGTCTAAATGTTTTCATTGTTGTTTTTAATTTTAGATATGTACAGAAAAATCCCTAACATTGGAAATATTGTATAGGAATAAGAATGATAAAATCACACCTGTGTTTTCAGGTGGATTTGTTGAAACTCTAACTCTTAAATGGTTGCTGGTGAGAAAGGAAAACACATGAAAGTGCTCATGTGCCAGGAGGGAGTCTGCCACCACCTCCACCCCCCACCCCCCCCACACATCTGTTTTGGTTTATCTGTTAGGCAAGAAAAAAATAGGCTGATCCTTTTAATTTAATTTCTATGTGTTTATATATGTTAGAGGTTTTATAACATGTCATTTGATTGTTTTCCTTATACTGCATTGTGCATCTACGGTATATAAATAAGCACTACTATGTATATGTAAGTGCCCCTCCTCTCAGAAGATATCAGTTCCTTCCATTCTGATGAGACCTCATGAAACTGAACATTCTGTGCACAGTTGCATTCCACTTTGCATTTCATGCTAAAATTAGTTTTACCCAGATTCTTGCAGGCACTACATAATAAGAGCATGGTAGAACCAAGAGCAGTATCTAGCCCAGGTGGTTCCAAGTAACTTTGGACATTTTTTTATCCTATTACATATTTTATTAAGCACAAGCTAATGGTTAAGAACTAATGTATAGAATTGCCTGAGCTCAAATTGTAACTGCACCACTAACTAAGTATGAAACTTTGGACAAATTATTAACCTCTCTGAGATCTTCATCTGGAAAGTGAAAATAAAATAGTAACCACTTTACATGAGTTGCTGTGAGGTTTAAATGAGTTAATATTTATAAAACATTTAAACCAATAGTGCCTGGGGGAAAAAGATGCTGTATAATTATTTGTTACTGTTACTAATTTTAATTAAAGGGATTTTAAAGTAAAAAATATTAGAATTCTATCTTTTGAAATTATTTTTAATGTCAGAATGTATATAAAGAAATCACTCCAGTTTGTCAGTAATATGTACTAAAGTGCCAAACAAAAATGTTTATTTTGCTGAAATGCCTGTCTATTGATTAATCATGCAAACATGCCAGTTGACACCATCATTGACTATGCATTCCACATAGGCTTTTTTGTTTCTGGTTTAATTCCTCTCTCTTTCTTCTTTATTATTCCACTCATTCAGCTCCTCAGAAAGAGATAGCATTACCCTCCTTAGGAGCCTACACTAACTATTCCCTTTATTCTATGAACTTGCATCCTTCTCCATAGAGGAAAGAGAGATCCTTAGGTGAGATCTATCAACAGTCCTATTCCCCATCACATTATCCATACATGTTTAATAACTCAAGGAGCCAGATAGTTGTTCCTTGAGAGCAAACTAAGCTTTATTAAGATTCTTAATAAAGAATCTTCCTTTATTATCTGGCTCAAATCTAGCCTTTCAGTTTTATTCCCCACCATATTTCCTTAATGTCATCTGGGCTCCAACTATTGACCACTAACAGTTCCCAAAATGAGTCATTCTCTTTCAAACCTCTAAGAACTGTATGTACATTGTTGCTTTGCCTAGAATCTCTTTTTATCTTGTCCACCTGTCAAGCTTCTATATACACTTCATGACCTAGCTTACAATATGGTTTCTATTCCCAAAATACAGGGCTGGGAGGCTACATGTATTCCAGGCACCTGTCAGTAAACCAAACCCTACCACTGAAGCCCAGTCAGGTGCTGAGTGAGCCCTGATACCCTCTGACAGGCTTCTGTGATGCGGAGAGCCTGCCCTCAGTTCGTCCCCACTGCAAACTACTGCACGCTTCACAGATCCCTGAAATCTCCCCCTCTCCCTCAGTCCTCTGGTACTGTTCGCTCTGCTGAAAAATCAGTGAAGCATGAACTCATGTACTATCTGAAATCCTTCAGGCATAAAATAGAGTTATAACTTTTTCTGTCATGATCCTCTACACTTGAAACAATAATAAAAATTGGGACTTAAATACTTTTTCAATATGCGCATTGATTAGAACATTTTTATACACACATTTGAGTATATCAAGTGATGCAAATTGCTAAGGAAACACTGCAGAGGCATCTTACTTGAAAGTAAGTAAGAACAGAAGAGCTAGCTCACCAATGCGCCCAATTTTAATTTTGTCTGCTACAGCGTTGGTGCACTAGATGAGTTTTGAGCTTTAATGAGTCTCATTGGTTCTAATTAGAGTAACCTTGGTGGAAATAGATATTATTACTCTGAAAATCATGACTAAATTGCTGTTAAATAATTTGCATTCTGTTACATGGTTTATGTCCTAATACAAACAGAAACATTTAGGTCCAATGTGCACCAGCAATTTTGGCATCACATAAGGATTCACAGCTGCCTGACACACTTTGTCCAATCTATACTCGAGAGCACCGTATTTTGCCATGTATAATGCACACCCACATTTTAAGGCACATTATGCATGGGAATATTATACCTATTTTTATACCCATGGTGTGTAATCATTATACCCATGTATAATGGGCATTCTTATTTTTCCCTAAAAAATTTGGGCAAAAGAAAGTATGCATTATACACAGCAAAATACAGGGTCTTTGCAGGTAATTATATCTGACAAGCACTGCACCCTCACACAAACAAGATTATGTCTGTACCCCCAGAACATAGGTGGGTTTGAAATCTGCATTATTATAAACACTAGTTACCATTGGACTTGAAAAATTATGAGGTTCCAATTGCTTTCAAATGATTTTTGATTTCATATCAGTCCTGAAAAATAGGCATCATTATCTCCATATTACTAAAGGGGAGAGTGAAGCAAAGGGCAGTTAAGAAAACTTTCAAGGTTATTTAGTAGGGTGGATGACTCTGATATTCTTGCCCTTTCCATGTGGTGGGGCCTCTCACTTCTTAATTTCTAATGAGTACACTTATAAAGTATATTATAACACACTTTATTTGTCAATTATCTACTGAGTGCCTACACACTCTGGACTCTTAAAGAAAAGACTGATTGTTTTCTCACCTGAGAAATACTATGGATGTAATTATACAAGAAAGAGTTGCAAATCTGATCATTTCAACCATTACATGAAACTGTAAGTTTTGAGTGTACATGATATAAACTATAATAAGCAATATAAGACATAAGGATGGCTACATTTAACATTCATTTATTAATTTATTCTTGAGCTAATAATAGCACCTGGTGGGAGGTGCTCGGTTCCTCAGAGTGCTCCCTCTAGGTCAGATACACTGTATTTTTAGGACTATAAGATGAACCTAGGTTTTAGAGGAGGAAAATAGAGAAAAAAAGTTGAAGCAAAAAATGTGTAAAATATTTAATAATCTGTGACCCAGCTTCAGCACCACCCTCCACACACAGAGAAAGCCAGGTCAGCTGCATTCAGACTATAACATACACACCCCCTTTCCTCCCAAATTTGGGGGGGTGTATCTTATAGTCTGAAAAATACAGTATGTGCTCAAATCTGGTTGGTGGCACTAATTCAAGTGACTGCCCTCAAGGTGTCTTTGGACAGATCCTACCTTCTATCTTGACTCATAAAGTTGAAAATTTCCCAGTCATTGACAGGGAACTAAAAAATGCTGACTATTGACAAAGCACCAAAGATGTCCATGAGAATTCTTTTGTATAAAACTATAGTGTCTGGAAAATATATTAAAAAAAAATACCTGTTCCAGAGTCCAACCACCAATTAAATAAAGAGTAAACAGCATAAAGTAGAATATTTTTCAAGTTTGCCAATGCAATACTAAATAATTTCTAATGGTATATAATCTAATCACAAATTTATATTTATTTTCTCTTATCATAATCTATTTAATGAAGTCAACTTAATCCATCTACTTGCCTCATCTCTTTTTTAGTAAAACTATATAACTTCATCTATTAATTTTGGATATCCTACTTTATCTATATGATAGCAAAGTAGTGGGCTATAAAGCACTAATTTTAATTAAACTCCCCATTATGTAATAGAATTTGATATTTACTAAAAGATACAATAAATTTATTAAATCATCCTGTGTGTAGAAACCACTGCTTTCTTTGTTTTATAGTTATTTTTTCTGTTGCCTTTCTTTTTCAAAATCTGTATTGTGAAATGTACATCTAAAATATACAAAATGCACTCATTTGAGAGCTTGGTAAGGTATTATATGAGGTTCTCCGCTAGGCATCTGAGTTATAGCATTAAGCACAGCTAGAACATCCTCTTCTCATGGAGCAAACCTTGAGGGTAGGAAATGAGAAATAAACAATAATCAAGCATAATGCATTGAGTCAGAAGGTATTAAATGCAATGGAGAAAAAGTAAGTGTAAAGTATGTAAAAGGCAGAGAGACAGAGAAGACATTTTCAATAAGGTGGTTAGGGAAGACTCAGCGATGGAGTGACATTTGAGCAGCAGCTGGAGGGGTGAAGGGAGGGAATTGTGGGATAGATATAGGACAAAAAGGCATTCCTGGCAGAGCAAAGGCTCTGAGCCATCAATACCCTTGACATGTTTGAAAAGCAGCAAGTAACTTTTTTTTTATTGGAAAAGAATAAATAAAGGAAATGTTAGCAGGAACCATGCTGTTGTGGAAAGGAAGGGGATCATATAATTCAGGAATTTGTAAGCCAGTGTAACAATTTTGGTTCAGGAGTGTCCAACCTTTTGTCATCTCTAGCCCATACTGGAAGAAGAGTTGTCTTGGGCCACACATTAATTACACAAACACTAATGAAAACAACAAGAACAACAACAACAACAAAAACTCATAGTGTCTTAAGTAAATTTACAGTTTTGTGTTGGGCTGCATTCATAGCCATCCTGGGCTGCATGCAGCCTGTGGGCCACAGACTGGACACCCCTGCTACTCAGAGTGAGATAGGAAGCAATTGGAGGGTTTTAAGCACAAAAGAAAAAATATGATTCTTTGGAGGGATCCATTTGCCTTTAATATTTTGCAAAGGCAGACGGGGAAAGACAAAGGTCAAGGCAGATAAGTGATCCAGTAAAATGATCCAGGGCAAAGTTAGAGTATTGCAATAGTTTGTGTAGACATTGTGGAGACAATGAGTTGTACTTCGAATCAGCATGTATTTTCAGATATAGCCAACTTAGCTTGATCCTAAATCAGGGAATAAAATAAAGAATGGGATAATTCCAAGGTTTCTGTTCTGAACAACTAAAATGGTAGGGGCCCCCATTTATTGAACACTACCATAAGAGTATTTTTGAGAGAGGTCAAGAGTTAATATTACATGTTTTAAATTGTATACATCCACTTAGATATACAAGTAAAGATGTGAACAGAAAGTTGGATATAAAAATCCAGAGTACTGGGGGGAGATATGAGCTAGAGATACAAACAGTGCCTCTCTAGTATAAAGAGAAAAACTAGCATCAAAACCTGGTGAGACCACCTAGAGAGTTCTGGTAGAGAGTGAGCACAGTGTGGGAGATGAGTTCTGAATTAGGGAAATAAGTGTGATGAATAATGAAGGAGGAAGAAAATACCAAGGAAGCCAGGAGAAAGAAGAAAGTGTTTTATAGAGGGAGTGATCAAACAAGTCTAATACTTTTTCTATGTTAAGTGGCAAAACTACATAGCACATTTATTTTAAATAATTAAAAAAAGCACACACATGTACCCATCATGCAGCTTAGGGAATAATGCATTCTCTTTACTTTCATTTTGACTTTAAAGGGCCATATGCCTCTATTTCAAAGAGCAAAAGGTCGCAAACAACTTCTAGAGGTAGTTTGTGTATTTCCTGAAACATCCATTTTATCAGTGCCTAAGGGTTCTCTTTTTTCAACTTGAGAAACAGATAAGTAAGCACAATTTGGCTGTTACTTTCTTCATCATTAGTTTGCATTCCTCTTTTCAATTAACTGACTACTTATAGGGTTTTTACTGAGCCTCACTACCGAGTAACCTAACCCTTAGCATTTAAGTGTCAGTCATTGAAGTATGAAATCATCATTTGAGCTTTGTAGTTCACCTCAAAGAGCAAATCTAAGTGGATTGCGTCTAACAGTTCCAGAGAGAGCAAGATTGTCCCACATATTCATGATGTAAGGGTTAAAGATAACTGCTTAGCCATGTCCCCAGACATGCATATTGTTCATTATAAAGCAACTGGCTTCAGCATGCAGATGACAGCTTCTAAGGAATTTCTCACATCAATTGTCATATCCCAGCAGTTCACATTTATAAGAAGATGAAACAAGTCTCTAATCCCTTAAACTGCTAATACATAGCTAAGAATCCTTCAGCATAACTAATAAAATTTACATTTTCTAAGCTTCAATTTCCTTGAAGGATTATTTTATTTGATTTTTCAAAACTTGATAAGAAAAAATTTTAAGGTATAAACACTGGATGACTGTATTTGGAAGGGAAGTAAACAGTAATAGGAGTTCAGTATATAAATGAAGCACATCTCAGGGGACGCTCACTTGTTTGCCTGTATTAATTATTTCTGCGGTGGGATTGTACCACATGGTGTCTCTGAACATGGAATTAGTCCTTGTGTGGTTTAAGGGATATTTTTTCCCTGTTTAATATTCTTTTCCGATGTGTGTGAATTTTGGCTATAATCCTAAGACTAAGTCTAGAAACATAAATAGACACCATAAAGTGGCAGGAATGATTGATGACTATAAACTAGTTACTTTGAATATATTATGACAGTGGTTGTTTGAAGTCCTTTGGGGCACAAAATTTAAAAGTATACCACACATTATGTGAGTTAATGTAAGTTAGAAGAAACAAAGCTTTTGGTTTTAGCACTCAACCTAAAATAATTTCCAAACCTTAAATGAGTCCAAGTGGAATAAATGTACTTCTCCTCCTTGATATATAATCCTTTTATTCACTAGGGATAGCTGTTGTTCTTTTTTGGTTCCTAGTTAGTCCTTGTCAATTATTTAGAGGAAAACATTCATTTTTTCCAATTCAGTTTTCAAGAAAAAAAAAAGATTTTACCAACTATGATATTTTATGCCTCTTGGAAAAGAAAATATTTTTGCTTGATCTAAAATTTATTTTATCTATTTTGTCTAAGATTTTTAAAATATTTAAACAAATGTGAAATTCTACTTAAAGTGATTGTTTCTAGAAATGTCTAATATTTGGAGTTTTTTAATTATTATTTTCCTTTTAGTTTTCTAACATGTAATTTATAGGATTCCCTTTACAAACAAAAAAAAGCAGTGCAATGTCTTTTTTAGGAGTTTTTGAAATATAGTTAATAATGATTCAACATAATGAGTTTCAGTAGAAGAAGCCTTTTTTACAGACCTTTTACAGACCTTGTACAGATCTGACACAATGCAGAGTGACTTTTACAGAATTGGTGATGTACTTGCATTGTCTATACATCTCTCATCCAAAAGCCCCTTGAAACCAACATCACACTTTTGGAAAAGATCTAGAACTATGAGAGACTAACTAGTTCCCAGTAAAGAGAGTGTCTGCTTGTGACCCATAACATCGATGATTCCAAAAAGTCACCTGGATGGAATAAATGGTGAGCAAAAGTCCACCCAAAATCCATATATTATTTTTCTCCATAGTCACCTGAATATAGTAACATTTTTTTATTATGCACAGCTGATTTTCTTTTCAGTCTTTGGTAGAATGTGATTAGATACAGCTTCTCAGAATAAATATAATACCAACAGACTGAACAATAATCTAATCTAAATAAAAATAGAATGCTGGTAACTATGCAAATGTACCGTCAAGAAAACTTATCCAGTGTTCTCTTCCAAGCAGATTACTGGCCTGATCTGAAAATTCTGGAAGTTGGTGTTGCCATGATACTTATTGTGTCTCCCTCCCTTTTTGTGTTTTTCCCACGTTCTCTAACTTTTTCTGACAGAATCAGTTGGCACCAATGTCCTGCGTGAAGCTGGGCAATTGTGTTTGCCACTTCCTTTTCCTTTAGCTGACTTCTCATTGTATCCTTCACTTCCTTTAGCACCTTGAAGTGCTGGTTTAAAATGACTTCTTTGGATATAAGGTAGATATCTTAAAAATATATATATATATATATATATATTTAAAATCCCAGATAAGCTGAGCAAAATTAGATTATCTGTGGCTAAATCTACCTCTATTACAGAACTCTTAAACCATGTTAATCCTAAAACCTTAACCTAAAATTTATATTTAGTTATCTCCTACATCAGGTGATGGAGAGGAAGGGCAAATGTGAAAGTGGTAAATCTAGAACACATTTCTCTTAAACAGATACCTAAATTTAATTAACTGAATTTAAATTAAACTACAATCCAGAAAGAAGGAGAAAAAGAGATGGAATATGAGAAATAAATTTACTGCATTGTTCAGAAAAGAGTTAGTGCTTCTTTTCTGACTTTAATATCTAAATTATTTTTTGTTTCCAGAATTACTGGAAAGTAAGGTAAAATTACAAATATAAATAAAAAAAATATATGCTATAATACATTTATTTCATTATTATTGAAGGAAATAATATATCAAATTATATCTAATTTCAATTCTGTTCAATGGAATAATATTAATTATTAAAATAAATATCTTTCAGAATTCAAGTAGTGAAACAGTATTTTATATAACAATGCTCAGTTTAGGATGGAAACAAACCACAAATTTTAGGGAAAACAATATTGTTACATTTTGTTAGCATTAAAATGCACAAGCCTCTGGTAAAGATTCTATTGCTAGGACAAGAGCAACAGAGTTCCCATTCTCCATCTCATGAGGAGTGCGGTTGGGGGAGCAAGTAGTCTGAGCCCCAGGGGCACAGGCCACAGGGATTCAGTGTGAGAGGTGGATCATGGATCCAAAGGGATGTTATCCAAGGTCTGAATGTCAGCACTAGAAAAGTAGGAAATAATCTTTCAGTATTAACATAAGACAAGATAACAAGTCTGGATCCTTCTGATATCAGGAGGATGTCTGCAAAGAGTGTGCCAAGTAAAAATAAGGAAAAACTCCTGTGCATGGATTGGGGGAACGGTCAGGGTGTCAGGTGCCTCTTCTATTCCCTGCTGGCCACACAGCATTGGGAAAAAACCAATTATTGTTAAGCCTGGCTTCTCAGTTGGTGCCATGGAATGAATATTTGTGGTCCCCCAATATGTGGCAGACTCTGGCCTGCCGAGTCTACCTGTTGTGACTGAAGATGAAAACAATGCACAGGCTACAGCAATCATGTGGAGAAAAAGGGACAGACAGCATAGCTACTCTCTCAAGGGGAGAGCACCTTTGAGTGCCTCAACCACACTCTCAAGAGGAGAGCGCACCGGTCCTTGACTAGACAGGCTTTTATTGTTTTTTTTTCAGGTTTTATATCAAAGAATGATTTATTATTTATTACATAGAATATTGTTGTCTACATTTTAAGTACCATCAAGGAAATGAAAGTAACAAATGCAGAAAGGAAAGGTGGTGAGCTGATTAGCTCTGTCCTTGGGAAAATTCATACAGGCTTTGGAAACTACCTTGAAGATAAATGATATACATTTACTGTTTCAGACCAGGGTGAGGGAGTTTTAGCAAGAGCAAGAACAGTCTGTATGCATTTTCTAGGCCTGATTCCCACAGGAAAACTTGTTTTGAGGGTCTGGCTTCTGCCCACACCACATCATTTCTGTAGGTTTCCCATACTGAGCTGAGTCACATTTGCCAGATTCAAAACCAACCAGTTCCTGACACCAGTACTCACATGTTGAAATCTAATGCCCAATGTGATGGTATTAGGAGATGGGACATTTGGAAGGTGCTTAGGTCATGTGGGTAGAGCATCATGAATGGGATTAGTTCTGCTAGAAAAGAAACCCTAGAGAGCCCCCTCCACCCTTTAGCCTTGTGATGTTACAACATAAATAGGGCCATGCAGGAAGGGGGTCCTCACCAGACACTGAATCTCCATACTCCATGATCTACATATCCAGCCCCCCAAATTCTGAGAAACACATATTTGTTGTTTATATGCCACCCAGTTTATGGTGCTTTTTTAAAAGATTTTATTTATTTATTTTTAGAGAGGGAAGGGAGGGAGAAAGAGAGAGAAACATCAATGTGCAGTTGCTGGGGGTCATGGCCTGCAACCCAGGCATGTACCCTGACTGGGAATTGAACCTGCGACACTTTGGTTTGCAGCCTGCGCTCAATCCACTGAGCTACGCCAGCCAGGGCTAGTTTATGGTACTTTTGATACAGCAGTCCACATGGACTACAACAGCTTGTAAGTTATCCTACCTCCCTAGTCCACCAAGAGGGAGAAAATTAGTAACTCTAATTACTAGGAGATGATGTGCTATACGTCCATCTTTCTATTTGTGTGTGTGTGTGTGTGTGTGTGTGTGTGTAAAGTTGTTACAGTTGAGAAATAGTAACTGTTTGCCAATCAACCAAATTCATAAAGAATTTTTACACTGAACTACTAAGAGTGAAGTAAAATAACAAGGGTTTGCTTAAGCATGTACCAAGTTAAATAGTTATCTAGAGATGGTTTAGAAAACTGATAAATAAAAAATATTTTCACCTATTCATTCATTTAAGTATTTGACACATTTAAATTGTGCAGTTTCTGTAAGATGGTAACATGCTCTCTGCCCTAGAAACTGGAATCATTTGGCAAAATTAGCAAAGAATTTCAAAGTGGGATTGTGACCTCTAAACATGAATTGTCTATAACTAACTGGCAGCTTAACATTGGAGCAGTCACTTAACTTCAGTCAAATTCTGTAAACTCTTTGTCTGTAAAGGAGATTGTCTGTAAGTCCTGGCCAAGCACTTGTCAAACAGACCTTGGGAAGGAAATGATAGATTTCATTCCTTTGTCACTGTTAAGCTGTCACTACTGTGCTGGCTTTTGTATATTAGCCTGTTCAAGTACATCTAGGAAGTGCCTCAGGCCTTACCTGTTAATTCAGTTCTCTGGCATTTGTGCTACCAGAGCATAATGAATGAATGACGCCTAAAAATATTTGCATCACTATGAGGTATGTTAAAGCAGAATCCTTAACAAATATCATAGACCCAAGGAAATACACTTTGGAAAATCATAGCCAATCTTCAAAATACATGAAAACTATAAGTTGAAAATAGGACGCCAAGGAGAGTCTCACTGTCACACGAAAAGCATTGCTCTTTACAGGATTTAGATTATATAGAGAACATGTTAACTCATGCAGTACATGAACTAGAAATACATGCACAAGAATAGATTTTTTCATGTAATAAATCTTAAAACTTACATGTAGTATGTACTAAAAATGTGTCCTATAAAGTCATATACATGTGGGTGTTGAATTTCTTGTAGGTGAAAAAGAGCTGGCACATCTGAACAATCCGTCTCCTCATTGATTATGCTAAATCGCTCTAAGAGCCTTTGCTGTCACGATAACAATACCATGAAAAATGTGTTCATCAAGTCTCTAGTTGAATAGGTTTGTGGGAAATACATTTTTTATTCAGCTTGCTGAAAGGACAAAGAAAAATGCATCTACCATTGTACCTTTCAGGTGAACACTACCTGTTTAGCCCACAGGGCGTGATGTCACAATGTCTACAGGACTGTTGTCATTTAAATTAAACCCACATTTTGAAAGATATGGATTGCAATGAAGATAGAGCTTGAACTAAAAAAAAACAAAATGTTTAAAATGTGTCACACCAGTTACTGTGTTTAATAGTATTGTATCAAAATGCAAAAAAAATAATGATTTATAGAACAGGCTATAAATGCATGGCAATAAAATCAAACATTTCCTTATCGCTTTGTTTACCACCCTTCCTCTGTACATGAAGTCAGACATCCAAGTGCTTCAGAAGCTTTACCTGCTAGTTTCAGAAGATCCTCAGATAATGATATTTTATGAATAAATTGTGAGTTGGGGCCAAAAGAAACACTTTTGGTTGGGATAAAATGTAGAGAGGAAATTAAATGGCCACTTCCTCCTCATTCACACAAAGAGAAAGACAATGACAAATTTAAAGAAGAGAAAAAGAATAAGGAAGGGTAAATGCTCTTAGAATTTTGGAGAGTCTCATGTAGGAATCTCTAAGCAAACATGCCAACTGAGGCAGAGGAACGTGGCCTGATCAGACTGACTGCATCCTGGATGAATTTTCCAAGCACCTTCTCACTGGCCCTGAATGATGTCCGTAGAATATGCAGCCTAGGCCAGCCATGCATGAACTGCTTCTATGGAGTAATCTGTACAACTTTATGATTTGGATACGATTATTATCCCGTTTGCAAATGAGGAATGAGGCAGAAAATGGTTCAGCAATTTCACCAAAGACAACAGCTAATAAGTGGCAGAGCTGGGACTTGTGCTTTTCGTGCCCACAGCCTCCACCCCTATTCACTATGCTGCACCAACCCCCAGTAAACATTAATAAGTGTTAACGGATACCTACAGGTAAATGTATTTGTGCAGAATATTGGACTCACAAAACTATTTTTAAATGAGATTCATTAATTAAAGAGATGATGTTTTGGAAAGAATGATGTATAATAAGATATTACAGACTGGCTTCAACAACATAAATTTATTTTCTCACAGTTCTGGAAGCTAGAAGTCCAAGATCAACATGTTGGTAGGTTCAAGTTCTGCTGAGGCCTCTCTCCTTGGCTCGCAGACAGCCTTCTTGCTGTGTCCTCATGTGAACTTTTCTCTGTGCACACTCATCCTGGTTTCTCTGTTTGTCTAAAGGTCTTTCTAGAAGGACACCAGCTGGATTGGATTTGAGCCCACCCAAGACCGACCTCATTTAAACCCAATCACTTCATTAAAGGTTTTATCTTCAAACGCTCACATTCTGACGTATGGGGCAGTGCAGAGTGGTTAGAATTTTGTTACAGGAGAGTCAGTTTTTCTTGTTGATGCAGTAAAGAATTACAGATCAGCAAGTCTATTGGCGTACACAGTTTATTAGTGATAATTCTCATGGAAGAGAACAGGCCTAGTGAAGGTGAGGGTAAAAGGCACAGGCTTGGGGCGGGGGGCAAAAAGCCAGGGCCACAAGAGCAAGGGTGACAAGAGCCTCAGGTCCTTTGTCCTGAGGACTTGTATCATTGGAGGGATGAAGAGAAGGAGTTACATGTTGATTGGTGGCCAGCTGTCCCCAGGGAGGATGTGACTACCCAAACTTAGGTATATGTGGAGGGTTGTTAACCTGAATTCTCATCTTGCTCCAAACTACATTTGGTCATCTTTTTGTAAAACAGATATGTGACAGGAAGCAGTTAATTAAAGTTGAGCTAGTTATCCCAAGTTATTTATGGGCTCTCTCTGTAAGCACTAAGGACCTCCTTGTAAAATAGTGAGCAGAGGTAGACAATTAACTAAAATTATTTTATGAGCTTTTTCTTTGGGTGCTGTGGACTCCCTCCTCTTCCCCCTTCTAGACCTTGGGATGAATACATAGTTTCAAAGGCTTTCTTTCTCAGATAGTGGAAACCATACATAGAATTTCAAGGGCTCCCCTCCTCCAGTGCTATCATGGAGCTTCTTGTGATGTTGGCACACCTGACAATATTATCAGACCAGGCTCAGGGCCTGGCTTAGTGGGTGAGACATGTCTCTCTCCTCCTCCATGCCTTGGTTTGCTATCAATCCTACACAACAATTTCAACAAGTAAAACACAATTCAGTTTATATCAAATGCTAAAGTTAAGATGGTGATGGGAGTTCTTATCCTGGATTTTCCACTGTGTGACTTTGGTCAAATTGATTCCTCTCTGTTGGAGGGCATCTGCTACCTAAACACTGGAGATGACTGGTTCCTGGCTTTTTAAAAAAGATTTATTTATTTATTTTTAGAGAGAGGGGAAGGGAGGGAGAAAGAGAGGGAGAGAAACATCAGTGTGTGGTTGCCTCTCATGCGCCCTGCACTGAGGACCTGGCCTATAGCCCAGACATGTGACCTGACTGGGGAACCGGTGACCCTTTGGTTTAAGGCCAGCACTCAAACCACTGAGATCCATCAGTCAGGGCTGGTTCCTGACTTTCTAAATTTGCATCTTCAGTTTCTCTAATTCTGTGAACCAGCCTATCATTTACCTATGTACGTAAGTTTGTTTTTGGTTTGTTTTTCCTAAGGTAGCTAGAGTTTTTTGGTGATTACAAACCAAGACTTCCAAACAGAACATTAGCTTTTTTGTTCACAACTCTGCTAGGCCTTTGATGTGTCAGTGAGTATGTCTGGTCTATCTAGTTGTATGTGGCAATGATGCCTGTATGTGTATTATAAGGGCTGCCACAAAGACTCAACAGCACGAGTGTGTAAAGAGCTGAGCATGGTGCTTGTGAAGTACAAGTTAATTAGCAAATGTTCATTTTGTTTTCTTACTCTCCAGGCCCCACAGCTTTCATGCTTACTCTTCCATTGCCTTTGACCTTCCCACCTCTGTGTCAGAGTTTATCTCATTTATTTTTGGTCAATCATCATAAGAGCCACACAATTTGACATCTGTCTTCAGTAGACCGAAGCTTTTAAAAATTCAGATGGTAAGAAGGCATTGCCTCACAAGTTCACTAACAGAGACATATAATTCAGCATGGCTTCCTACATATTAAAATGTTAAGATTTAACAAAATTAAATTTTGTATCAGGCCTCCATGCTTTCCTAGCCCACTGACTCTAGCTTGAAACAGTTCTCCAAAACAAAGCTGCAGAGAGAGTCTCAGGGTCAGGTCACCCTGGGTCACACCCAGGTGGGAGGTTAGCAGAGTAGCAGTCCAGCCTGACGGACGCTGATCACAACCAACAGCAGCTTTACACATTATGTTTTTATGTTGATAACTCAGAAGAGATATATCTGAGACTAAATTATTTAGTTCTTTGAAAATATTTTATAAAATAAGCATACAACATTTCTTTATAATAAAAATTACTATATGTAATTTCATGTATTTACTTGTATCATTTATTCTCATTTTATCTCACTAAAAATTATAAATACTGTATTAATCCTGAAGGAGTAATGCTACTGAAATAGAAGGAAAATCTAGAGGTATTAATCCCAGATATAAGAGAGGCAAATGTATTATTGATACCACATTTTGGTGAATAATATTGGCGTCTGCTTGTTGTATTTAGTTCTGTAAGCCATCAGTAGAGAGAGTGCAATTAATGATAAGGGACAGTGTTATGGGCCCAGTCTGTTCCCCAAATTGAAGGGCACTTATGGGAAAGGAGCTAACAGAACCGGAGCATGGAAAGAAGACTTTTCTGGGAAGACGGCTTCCAGTGGTCCCCAGGAGCACTGTTGTTGTGACCCGTGAGTGTCTGGTCATGACTTCAGGCAATGGTCTAAAACAGCCTGAAGTCCTAAGTCCATATCCAAAGACAAACAGGTGCTGAGGAAACCCAGGGAGGACAATGTGAACAAGGCTTTGGAAGCAATCTAAGTCAGGCAGAGTGGCTGGGTGCATTTCTGCTCAGTCCCCGATCGAAGTTTAGGACTGGCTCATAAAGCAGTTTGCAGGCAGCCCCGGCAGCTCCTGGGGTACCAGAGGTGACCTCAGAGCTGGGCTGTCACTGTGTATTTGCAGATTGGAGGAACAGTGACAGAAACAAGAAATCCATATTGCCTCCAGGTAGGATGACTTCAGAGCCACAGGAGTTTTATACTGTGATAGTTTTGACATTGACCAGACCTGGGGAAGAGGAACAAAGCAGGAGGAATAGAGCTCTTGGTGGTCAGGAGTGTGAGAAAGAGTGGCAGTGACTTCAGGGATGGTGAGCCATGGTAATACCGGGGAAAATTAGAGAACGGGTGGACTGGTACGGCCAAGACATAGTCAAAATGCCTGTACAATAGTGTGAAGTGGATGGGAGCTCTAGGGTGTACATGGTTTTCAGGCTCCAAGGCCATTTTGGAACCAAAAGGAGTTCTATGCACTACAATTACTACTACAGCTGCAGCCCCGGCACTGTTAGGACCTCCGTGTGCTTGTGCGACTGAAGGCAGCCAGCAGGAGGAAGCCTCCAGCAAGAGATAAGCCCTGTGGACTCAGGAGCTTTGGGAGTTTCAAACTGGAGATGAACTGAGCTAGGCTTAAAGGACAGGAGGGAATTTGGATGTGTACACTCTATGAAAATGGGTCCATTTCAAATGCTCTGTGTACTTGTATTCTTTTTATCTTTATAGAGCCCTAAAATGTAACCTAAAAAAATACACTTGGAGAAAGATCTGCTTATACCCCCCCAGGGTACTGGGACAAGAGAGATGGCATGTGGGAGAATGGGGGAGGGGGAGAAGTAGCAAGATGAATTTTTACTTAAATGTATAATTTCAAGTCAGTTTTTCCCACATACATGTATTGATTTTTTTTTAATTTGAAAGACAATCTTCTTCTATGCACAAACACTAACTAATATAGATGGGACAAAATTAGGTTTATAGTTGTTTGTATGTGAAACACAGTTAATTCTTGTATTATTATATTATCTATAACATATTATATTATACAGTCTGTATTGTGTTCTATCTTGAGACGAACCTAAGAAATGCCAAGCTCTTATCCTGGTAAAAGCCAACACTGTTGCCAAAATTCACAGAACCTGTGATTTGTGATCAAGCAGATTTACATAGAATTTATAACAGTGTGTGTTAATGCACTGTAGAGTATTTGTATAATATTGTAGAGGTACAATTATTAATTATAAAAGATAGAATTTAATTGAAGAAAACTGACAGTTTTCAGCATCTTATAGTATTAAGTAGTATAACCAGATTATTTTTTATTTTAAAAAGATTGTCATTGATTTTAAGGAGTGTTTGAAAGCATGAAGAAATTGTCATGTAGATTTGACCCAGTCTTATGTGGGTCAAACTTTTTTCAGTAAATCCTGCCTAAATAACCTCTAACATTTTTAGCCAGTTATGGGAGACACCCGCCTAAATGCATTTGAATGCTTTTGTGACTGTGTGAAATGAATCACTGATGATTCATGAAAGAGACAGTCCTATCATTAACTTTGATATGATGGAAGTAATTCGATTATCTGATGGTTCTGTTGCTCATTCCATTTTTGAACATGAATATTTAAAATATTAGAAGGGCAAAATAATTTCAAAGAAAAAATTGATCGGTATTTCAAAAGAATATGGTATTTCACAGTTCCTATTAACTTGAGCTCTGGAATGTCAAATTGTACTTTTTTTAAAAAGCATAGTAAGAAAAGTGATGAAAAATACCTGTAAACAAAAATACTTAAATTGAGTTTATATCCATTTTATCTCTAGTTATAAGATAAAATCCCTATTTGATAAAAAAATAAATTATTGGTTGAAAGGTGTTGTTCAACATGTTTTGCAAGAAATAGCATAGAATATCTAGAGTAATTTATAATAGGTATAGTGTTGTTCCCTTAAAGTTAATTCAAATTGGTAAAGATTAGCTCTTCTTTAGCTCATTGTCAACTTGAAGTACTTTTCCATCATCATCTTTTAACATATTAGGAATAGATTTTATTCTGAGTACATCAAAAAAAAAAAAAAACAACTTGTGGCTAGTTCTGTTCCTTTTTGTGTATCAGCAGCAGGAAATGGTTAACTCTTGAAGTCCTTCCCTTTAGACTTGAAATTAGATAATAACCAACACTGTTATTCCTCACAGTCACTTCCCCAATTAGCAAATACTCAAGAATGGTATCAATAATACACTGTATTAGGTCCCTTCATTTTCATCTTGTCTTCACTTTAACATATTCCAAGTTATGCACTGTTTTGTCAGTTTTAAGGGGAACAAACCTCAGCAGAAATGGTGCTGGGCTGGGCAGAAGAAGAAAAAGTAGGAAAGCCACGAGTGTAACTCAAATCCAAATGCACGCCTGCTGGCACTCACAGCAGGCCCTGCAACCATAGAGGCAGTTTCTTGTCCGTGAGTATATCACCTAAGTCAGACAAAAGAAACACTTTTTTCTGACACATTTACAAAGTTCTAGGGAAATCAGTTCCCCAAAATAATAACAGATAATACATATATAGTGAAGAGCTAGCCTAATTTTGAATAGCAGCATATTGACTGAATACTATAAAGCTGAAGACTAAAGGAACTATATGAAATTCTGTGCTTTAGAAACTAAATTTGTTTCTTTCAGGGTTATGATTTGGCAAGTCTGTAGCCATTTAACATTTAGCAACTATAGTTTATAACTGCCTTATAAACTACACTTTGTAGCTAGGATTGAACAAATTAGTGACTATGTTATATATATAATGAGAGCCAGGCTTTTTACTCTCAAGGAAAGATGTTACAAATAAGAAAAAGGAGAATGATAGACTGAACCTCTCCTGGTGTCAATTTAGAATCAGAGCTATCAGTTTGGGTTCTCGTGTATAAATATATAGATATAGAAATAAATATTAATGCACATATACATGTAGTATGTTGGCTGAGATTGCTTAGAAGCATTTATATCCCAGGAGCAGTGAACGTACCTAACACCCAGAATGAGCTCTGAATCTGATAAGAGGAACCAGGGCTTCTTAGATCAGTGACTGGTTCCTGAGTTGAAGCACAAAATACAAAATGAGCTAGGAATATTTCACAGTGCCAGAAATTTTTTTTAAAATGCTCAAGAAAAGATCAGGAAAGGTCAAAAGGACAGACAAGTGAAGATGAAGAAGCTCCTAATGGCCAAAGCCAAGGTAATTTCAGCAGCAAAATAAATAATAATATGATTAAGTATCTATTAATAATTAATATAAGAATATGTCATTAATACAATAGATTAGTGATTAAAATACATAAATGCATGATAATTTTCCCATAAAGGATTCCAAATAAATATACATAACTTAGATTAAAAACCATTTTAAATCATTATTAAACCAAAAGCAGCAATAATTGTTGTAGGCAAAATTTACTGATGAATGATGAAATTATTTTGAAGATAAAAAGGATGTTTGCATAGTTTTAACACATATCCCCTCAAAATACTTCTCTATTTCAAAGTGAATAATAGTAGCTTTACAGGGAGAAAAACCATCAGACATCACATTAACCAAGTGGTCAAGGTTTAAAGCGGGGGTGTCATACTCATTCTCACCAAGAGCCATATCAGCCTTGTGGTTGCCTTCAAAGGGCCAAAATAATTTTAGGACTGTATAAATGTAACTACTCCTTAACAGTTAAGGAGTTGAAATTACATTCAGGCCTTTGAAGGCAACCACGAAGCTGGTGTGGCCTCCAGTGAAAATGAGTTTGACGCCCCTCTTTTACAGGAACTATAATAAGTGATAGCAACATCTCGTGCACCTGATGTGATGCGCCAAGAAGGACACAATGCACCTCTGTGGTGTTCTTAACTGAACTGCATGAACTCAAAATAATCATCCGAAAACATCATGTAGAGCACAAGATATCAATATTGAAATAACTACCTAATCTTATCAAAAAGGCCAAAATCATGGAATACAATAGGGACTGAAGAACTATCTCAGATTGGAAGAAACCTGAAGAAACGTAAGAATAACATGCAATGTAGAGTCCTGGACTTAATTCTAAAGTAGGAAAAAAGACATTTGAGAAAATCAGTCTCTAGTTTAGTTGATAGTACTATAGCAGTGGTGACTTTCTGGCTTCAAGAATTATACTGTGGTTATTTGTGTGTTCAGCCTTACAGAAAGCCAGTATAGAGCTACATGAACTTTCTCTGCTACTTTTGTAACTTTCTCTAAATCTAAAATTATTCCCAAATTAAAAGTTAAAAAATGTTTTAGTCCTCCGACTGTAAGAAAGGTAATATTCTTATCCTCAATTTTCAGGGGAAAATACTGAAGAACACAGAGACTAATATACTTCCTAGGATCCCCAAATTAGAAATTAGCAGAGCCAGATCTCAAGTTCGAGATCACAGCCATTGTGATTTTATGTGATCTGAGGCTCAGCTAATTCAGAAATACTTATACTTGCTCTTAATTATGCTTTGACATTTGTTATGGTACTACACTGTTACATAAAACATGACTTGGGAAAAAGAAATGTTATTTTCCAACATTTGATGCTAAGTGATGTAAGAAAACTTAATTCTCCTGTATAATTTTTAACCAAATGTCAAACCATAAACTATTAAGTGGGATTTTCCAAAATAACTAAATGAGAATATTTGTATTCAAACATGAAAATGTATCCACAAAGCTTCTGTGCTTCCTTACTTAAAAAAAATCATTAATAATAAAATATATAATGAAAAATAGTTACTAATGCAATAATGTTGCTGAGATGAAAATTGCAAATAATGTATTTTATTACATTCAAAGGAGGCTTTGGATGGCTGCACTCTGCTTCTGAATTTGTTGTAGAGAATTAGTAGTTTAGGCCTCTGATAAAAAAAAGGTCGGTCATTTTTATAGTTAGAAAATAGATTTTTTAAGGGTTACTTATTTTAAGGAATTCAGGAATCTTTAACACTTCACTTATGTATGATGAACAATCAGAAACAACCTAAGTGGAGGGAAAAAATGTATTATGTGATTGATTTCTTCTCTTTAATATTATTTTGTAATTAGAATGTGAATTCGATAATGTGTATCATTTCAGCCTAAAGAAGTATAATTCCTTATTAAATTACAAACTAGATGAATGTTAATTATGTGAAAGGACATTATGATAATTAAAGAAAATAAGATGAGATTTAAGTTAAATTAGAGAGGAATATATACAGATTACAAATATTTAAACTAGAATGAAGTAAATTTTTTCCTAGATGACATGACATCCAAACCATTAAAGTCAGTTCTGATCTGGAGGCAAATATTTAATAAATATATTAAGTTCTTTGGTGCTTTACATACCTAAGAACTGAAAAATATTGAAGTAAAAATAACATTATAAATAAATATGAATTATTACATATGTATTATATGTGTATTATACACATATGTATTGTATATGTGTTTACATGTGTGTGTATATAAAAGATGAAGGGTAGTATGAAAAATATTATTTTGTTATTATTTTGTTTTGTTATAGCTTAATATATAATGTATGGCTACCACTGCTTTCTGCTCTTCAAACACTATGGGAAAATGCTTTCTGGATATGGTTAAGGCTTCCTGAGAAGTACTTGTAACAAAAGCTTTTCCATGTAATGGTTTAAAAAAAAGTAAATAGAATTTATGTCTGTCCTGGGCCCAATTAAACTTCCATTCAAACTTGCCCTGACCAGAAAATAAATTGCCTATGGATTCTGAATAAGGGCTTTTACACACTTGGAGAAAAAAAAAAGTACATCTGTGGAAAACTATGATTTATGAAAGTATTGATTTCTTTGTTAAATAATGAATTAGATGTCCTACCACAATATTATTTATCAAACTTTTTTGTCATATAATTAAATTGTCACATAATGGATGGTGCCCATACAGATTCATTAAATATTAAAAACTACATGTGACACTACTCACCTTATCTTTGGCTAACAACACATTTCCTCTGTTCTTTTCCATTAAGGTCAATAATGGTGGCCACCATCCTTGCTTATCAGAGCCTGTAGCTGGGGCTTACCAAGGCCATGAACATGTTCCCTTAGCTGTCACTGGAAACCCCTGGTATGTGTGGACTGAAGCTATCAATATATCAAAAGGAAGTGGCATGAAAAACATTCCATTCAATTCAAGCCAATCGGACAAATAAGGATAAAAGACAAATGCATATAAACAAAGAAACTTGGACATATTAAAATTAGATTTGCATCTGACCAGTCCCAACCATCTTGATTACCCTTGATTATTCCCTGGAAACTCAGTTACAAATCTGTCTTGTGCTGGACCCTCAGGGTTTTCTCTGTGTCTGGCCCTCCATATATTACAACAACAACTGCCACCCACAAAGTGTCACCAGCTGTGTGAATGCATTTCTGCCTTCCCCTGGTCAATAACCCTTATTCCCACTTGTGCTGACCTTCCCTAGGACTAACTTGAAGTCTTTGCCATAATTAATAGTTTTGATAGCCATATAATCCATCTCCAACCCCTCCAACATCACAAGTGTAATGGATTCTTATTTCTCTGCACTTTCTATCCAACAGCTAACATTGCTTTGAAACTAAATTTCTGTATCAACCACATTCACAGCTGTATTGGGCCTTTGTGCATGGACTAGAAGATGTTGGGGCAATTAATATGAAAAGTTTACATTAATTGTGTGCTTACTGTATGTAAGGCATTTTACTAAACATTTTGCATGCAGCATCTTAGTCAATGATTATGACAACCTAATAAAAAGGGTACTTAGCATTTTCTTATTTTATATTCAAGGAATCTGAAGATTAAAGAGGTTTAATGGTACTCCTCAAGATCACAGTCCCAAGAAATGGCAGCAACAATTCAAAAATCCTATAAGTCTGACTTCAGAATTTGTCTCCAGCTCAGGTTCCACTGCTTCTCAGTGAGCAGGAGAAAGGAAAGGCTAAAGGCCACAGGCAGTTCTTAGTCTGAAACCTTCATAAGTAGTTTGTAGTTTATTTTTAAATTCAATGGTTTTATAATTATGAAGGTTCTCTGCTGCTATTTTAAAATTTTAAATCTTCCTTTTTTATAAAGAATGTGAGGAATTTCAAAAAGTTCATATCCCATAATACTTCCCTTTAGAATCCTAACCTTTTTATTATTGGTGAGTTGGCAACAAATAAGGACATTATCTTCCAAGGAACACAAACCAAGTGAACTCCAGGTCTTACGCTCAGCTGAATGCACACCCTTCTCTGAAGAGTCTGTTCCTCAATCTACTGCAAAGAGACCTTTCTTCAAATAACAAAGGATGTCTACATTTTTAAAAGCCTCCTTGGGGAATTAGACATGAGTGAGACAGTCCTTTATAATTAAAATCATTTTCATTCAACATGAAAATAGAAGTGTCATAAGGAAAATAATATAAAAATTCTCAGGAGAGAGAGAAGGAAGAAGGGAGAGAGAGAGAGCAGACTATTATCTGAATTTCAGGATGGGCTTCATTGAAGCACTAGAGAATAAGAGAGAGTAGTTGAAGAAGGAGACAAGCTACACACCTTCAATAAATTTGTGGATTAAATGAATGGGTAAAATAATGAGGAAATTTGACTTTACAAATAAGAAGAGAGCAACTCGTGAAAACGGAAAAAGGCTTAAAATCTCATTCAGTAGTGACTACAGTATTGGTTTTCATTCATTCCTGCATTTATGTATAAATTACACACTGTGTACCCAGAACTGTGCATGGTGTAGGGAAGAAGAGAAGAGAAAGGGACACTGTGCACTGGCTGTGTTTACAACAGTTGGATGGGAAGTGTACTCAGTGCTTGGGAGGGGACAGTAAGTTGGGCCTGTGTCTCAAAGGATCTGAAATGCTTGGCTAAGGGCTTTGGACTATATTCCTATGGGAACTAAGATCCTTTGGATTCTTTAAAGAGAATAATGAAATGATTAGTTTAGAGTAGATGTGTATATGAGGTTAAAGAGAAGCTATAATGGACAGGAAGTCCCCATCAATACAGAGGTGCCCTTGTAGCTCTGAGGAAACCTGAGTTTTTGAGCCATGAAAGAAAATGCTAAGTAGAGAGTATTACTTACCTATGAAATAGTGACCAGGAAAGAGGCCAATGCCGATGGGGAGAAAAAGTGCTGAAAAAGTTTCTGGGGGATTGCTTGCAGAAATTTCAGATTTTCTGAGGTTATAGCATGGATGGCCTATTGGTTGGTCAGGCTTGTGGTTAAAGCACAGGCATTGTAGTCAAACAACCAGGGTAAGAGCCTTAGCACCTCCACTTACCTGCTTCAGAGCTGCTGACCAATAAGCTACTCGTGTGAGCCTCAGTTCTCTCACTTGTAAAATGTGAATAAGAATAGTATGTACTTCTTGGAGACAGTGCAAGGATTAAGGATGAGTATGCAAGTAAAGCATTGAGCATCATGCCTGGACAGAGTAAATGCTGAATAAATACCAACAGGGCTCCAAGATCTACATGTAGACACATCAATATGAGCTCAGTAGGGGCTGCTCTGAAAGTTATGAACTGACTATAAACGACAACTGCCTATCAGGGTCCAATCAGGGTACAATAATAACAGCAAATGACTGAACAGAGAGTCTTTAAGTAATTAGTAGACAGTTGTTGCCTGGGTGACTGAAAAGAGATGAAAAAACATGAAGTGACTGCAGTTAGCAATCCAGCATGCCATTACCACCCTAAGTCTGGGGGCACAAAGAGAAGGAGCAGGAGTTACTAGAATTTAGATGCTTTGAAATCTGGATCTCAGACCTCAGAGAAGGGGCCACTGCTTGCCTTGTTCTTGTGATTCTGAGGTCAGAGTAGGGATCCCATGGGGTTGGGACTCAGGCCTGTGTGGAAGGTGAACTACCAGGTGGGTGACACTGTCTGGGGGTGGGGAGGGTATGATATAGCTAGCTCTGAGAGTGTAGGGGAAATGTACAACCTGGACTCAGCTGCTGCTTTGGCAAGGATTACTGTTGCTCAGGTGAAGAAACTCCCAGAAATCGTAAGGAACGAAGTGCTGCTTCCTCCTCCAGCCTTTCTGTTTCCCACTAGCGCCTCTTACTGGAAGAACCTATCAGAGAACAGTGGGCAAAGAGATGTGGCTAGCACAGTGCAATTCCAACATCTCAAAGCAAAGTATAGAAAGGTGAGTCTGGAGCTCAGAGAAAATAGCTTACAAACTGGATGAAGGCATAACTTTAAAAGTGGATAACATTTAAAAATATACCAAAAACACCTTCTCAACTACATCGGTGATTTGGGAGAAATTTTAGTATGATTGGGGCTATGGTGACAGAGCCTTCTATGATTTAGATCTTGGCTGTATTTTTGTTTTATGAGTGGGATATGCAATGAACACAATTTGGGGAATCAGGAGTGTAGGAGGAGAGGAGAGGAGCCTTGTCTGAGGAGGGGATGAGGCAGATAAACAAGGGAGCCTGGGTGGCAATTGTCACAGCATGAGGGATTTGGGAAAAGAAGATACAGGTAAAGGTTAGATGAAAATATTCTTTTCTGTGGGTTGTGATAAAAATGTGAAGTAAAAAATGTTCTCATAAATATTTTTAGAATAGATTTATGTATGTGTTTTTATTTATTTACTTATGACATTAATACCAAGGAGGAATCTGGGTTACAGTAAAGCCGGCCATAAAAGACAGTCATATTAAGGTTAAATATGATTGTATTAAAAACATATTTGAGTACAGGCACTATGGAAAATAGCATGGTAGTTTCTCATAAAAAAAATTAAGAATCCAAGAACCATATGACCTAGCAATCCCTCTCTAATATCTACCTGAAAAACTCAAAAACATTTATTCACAAAGATATATGCACCCCTATGTTGACTACAGCATTATTCACGGTGGCCAAGACATGGAGACAACTGAAGTGTCCTTCAATACAGGATTGGATAAGGAAGACACAGTACATATATTTAATACTTAGTCATAGGAAAAGATGAAATACTGCCATTTACAACAACATGGATGGGCCTCCAGAATATTATGCTAACAGAAATAAGTCAGTGAGAAAAAACTAAGAACCATATGATTTCACTCATGTGTTGGGTATAAAACTGAAACTCTCAGATGCAGATAATAGTATGGTAGTTACCAGAGGTAAGGGGTGGGGTGTAGCAAAAGATCAGTGGAACCAAATATACGCTAATGGAAGATGATTTGACGTTGGGTGGAAGGCACAAAATGTAACATATGGTTCATGTATCATAGGGTTCTACACTTGAAAATAATGTCACCCCAATAAATGTAATAAAAAACCAAAATAAATAAATAACAAAATAAAATAACTTTACCAGCTTTGAGAAAATAGTCCATAAACTGTATCCCAGATTAGTCAACAATATGAAAAAAAAATCTTAGGTTAATGGATTTTGAAAATATTATTGCAATAGCATGATTTTGGGATATTGGTGTTATTCACTGCTTATTTCTGTAAGTCATTATTATCTATTAAAATAAATTAAGTAAATGACCATTTCTATTAAAAATAGTATTAAATAAATGATCTATCTATACATGAAAATTATTTTCGAAAAACATATATAAAATTTGTGAAAGTGAATAGCTCTCCAAGTTAGGAGTCTCATTTTTTTAGTAGGAAAAGTAATGGGACAGGTAAAAATCAAAAACAGAAGAGATATGGCTCCTACAATACCACAATAACAAACTGGTTAAAGCAAACCCATTAGTAATAATAACACCAAGAATGAAAACACACTGAAACTTAGCGCTTGTCAGATCACATGTTATATCATTTATGCCCTTTTAAGAACTTATAATTTAAAAATTAATATTTCCTTGAACAAATAAAAGTCTTTAGGTAGCCAATTAGGTAGCTAATTTACATTTTATCTAACAAGCAAAATTTACTATCTGATATATTTTAATCTCCTCGTCCCATCCATCATTCACACATTCTCATTCCCAGAAAAACATAAACATATTTGGAAGAAAATTAAGATTTATTTTTAGAAGCATGCTAGGGAAACAAAGAGAAAACAGGAAAACAAAAAGCAATGTAAAACATAAAGTAAAAAATAATCCTATTAAAATACATATTAGACATAAAGTTCCCTAATGCAGTGACCACATGTCTGGTCTGTGTCTCACCCTGTTAAAGACAGAACACTGCACCAACTTAGAAGCCACCACCAATGACCTTCTTCCCAACCCATAGCATTTCATCTCCTCAGAGCTAACTACCAATCTCCTTTCTGTTTATCATTCTTCCTCTACAGTTTTACTGTATGCATTTATAATCCTACAAATTGAGTTTTCTGTTTTGTTTTGACTTTTTTCAATGCTGAATGCTTACCAGGAACTGAATTCATTCTCATTCTCATTCTCTCTGTCTCTCTCTCCGACTCTCTCTCTCTCCCTCCTAGAGGAAACATGTTTCTATTCCTAGTGAAGTGATTCCAAGCTCTGTTTGCTGATAATTAACAGGTTGAAGTACTTGACAATTTTGCAACATGAAGGTACAAACAAGTAGCAGTTATTTCCAAGCCATCACATTTTTGCTTCCAAATATTCTGTTTTTTTACCACAAACATACAAGCATGGGGCTTAGAGAGATGGCTTCAAACTGTGTCTACGCAGAATTCTGGAGTAGAAATAGCTACCAAAATTGCAAGCATTTTTCAAGCTCTAAAACTGCTTGGATACAGCCTAAGATCAGCATAGCATGATCAATTGGAGTAATATTGTTTTTGAGCACTTAGATTATTTTAAATTTCAACAAAATACAGACAATGACTCAACCCTAAGACTTTAATAATGGCTAGAGTATAGTAAAAACATGCACATTAACTTGATCATAAATGTAGCTGTTAAAATGCTTTTATTAAACAAATAATTTGTGATTTTTTTGTATATTTCCACCCTTACAAATTCTAAATCAATTTTATTACAAAAAGCTTGCATTGCTTGCAGGAGTCACTCAAATGGCTTATATGTTTAAGGAAGGGGGGGGGTTGAACATTCACATAACTGACAGTCTAAAAATATGGTGGTTTTCGCCATAGATACAAACTCAGGTACTCAAAATATGAGGAATCTACATCCCTTCAACTCTCAGGTCAAATTCTCTGTCATATACAAAAAGGGCTTTTCCACATGGTGGCCGTGATGGTCTCTAGGACCTCTAGGGTTCTTGTTCTAAGGTCCTAAGGGTAAAGAACTCTACTATCCTAATAATTCTGCAACAGATCCAGGAAGGTCCTCTTTGGGTGGAATGCCCATCGTTGAACTGTTGTACTTGCTGTGAAGTGCTCAGGTTGGCCCAGCCAGGCTCATATGCCCACTTCCTAAGGGACTCTGTGTTTCAAGAGCAGGAACTCAGTCTTTTATGTTTTTGCACACTCACAATTTAGCATAAATAAAAGTTACTTAATATATATTAGTTGCTTGCTTATATATATATTAGTTGCTTAATATATATGAGTGGATTGCTTAATTTCTTTAAGTGACTAGTAAATCAACACATATTTAAAGAGTGGTCTTCTGGCCTTAATGGTAAGCTATTATTGTTTGAATTTGACAGCTTTTATGAAAACATTGAAAAATTACAAGAAGAAAGGAAAAAAAGTGTTTGTATAATTAAAGGCAAACATAGTTGCACTTGAAAAAATGTACAAGGTCATGCTTTTCTTTAGAAATTCTTTATTGATCATCCTTCTGCCTCCCTTTAGCTACTCTGGGACCACCTACAAATGTACTGGTCCCCATTGTTACCAGTTCTCAGCTTTTCGCCTCCTTCACTCTGGTACTGCATTCTCTCAAACTGTTCTTTGATCTCAACCAGCACCATCCTCTGCCAAGTGCAGTTCCTCACAGACTTCTCTGGAGGAAACATTTCTGCTACCTTTGTTACCAGGAGAAATAGGCTTTCCTTCAGTGTCCTGGGAAAATAGTTACAGGGACATTCATGTAGGAAATTAAACGATAGTGGCAAGATTAATTAGAGTGAATGGTGACAGGTGACAATACACTTTTGGAGAGGCAGAGAGAATGGGCGGGCTATAGAGGAGTGGCTGCCCTGAGATCCTTGCTAAATTCCATGTATTTCCTGGGGTTTGGAAAAGAACAGGCTTTCTTTCAAACTATCAAATCTCTTTCCTGGCATTTCTGGGTTTTATACCCTCCTCTAATCTGATCCTTTTTGCAGACTTTCCCAGGCTAGTGCCCTCCGCCTTGTGGTCACCAGTTTGCTCTCACCATTCTCCCTCCCACCCCCACCCATGTTAATCCCAGGAAAAGGTGCCAGGTACCCCCTGTGGTTGCTGCAAGGCTATCTTTCTCACCTAGTCCACTAGGCAGAATGATGTATCCAGAATAATGCCGGTCATTCCCCCGGGTAACTCTGAAACTGCTCTTTCCTGATTTAATCAGGCTTAACCCAAACCCCGTTCTCTTTTGTTAATAACTAACAGCCTCTGACACCTTTGTCTTACCAAGGGGAGAGTGATGCTCTCTGTTGGATTTCTCATAGCCCAGCAGCAAACGAATTGAGTACAGCAATGAAAAAATAGGGGCCTAGATGGAACGTCAAAAGCAGCTATATTTCCAACAAATTGGCTATTAGCAGAAGGCTATGCTCTCATTAGGAGACCATAGGCTAACTCAGAATTACCAGCCAGTCATGATTTTATCTTCCTCTGAACAATTTCAGTCACTTCTATCAGAGATACTAGCTGTACCCACAAATGAGGTGGATAATTAAAATTATATTATGTACCATTATCTGAAGGTTATTATGTATTAAGCATCTACATTGTTAAATTTTGTATTTGCAGTGTTAAATTTCTATGACAAGATGGTTAGCAGGCATTATCAGTCCCACCTCACGGATGCAGAAGCTGTGCTGAGACATTACCCAATTTGCATGAGTTCACTCAGCTTTGAGGGAAGAGCTGACATTTGATCCAGCTCTCTGCACACCAAGTCCCATGCTCTTCGTCTTTGTACCATACTGTGTGCCTTGTATTCAGATGAGCTTTTCTTTTTGATAAACATTTTCAACATGATATTTGATAAATATGAAAGAACGCATTAAGTTCAGTTTAACAGTATAAGATATATATGCCTAAGTTTATATCTTTATGTTTAAACTTTGACATTTTAGTTCTTTTTGTGCTTTTTTTATCCCAACTTTTCTGCAAACATTGAAATTTAGATGTATGACATCCCAGATAATGAGCTGAGTCAGCATCCTGGAGAACACAGTAGAAAGTCATGGCTTTGGTGGGAAAAGATGCCCTGGGCATAAAATTACTACTAGAAAGCTCAATGATGCTTGTAAAATAAGGAGTGGTGCCATTAAAAA
Organism: Phyllostomus discolor; assembly: GCF_004126475.2. NCBI lineage: Eukaryota > Metazoa > Chordata > Mammalia > Chiroptera > Phyllostomidae > Phyllostomus > Phyllostomus discolor. Next base: position 63,971,844 of record NC_040904.2, read on the forward strand.
GAGAGCGAAGGGTTCTGGCTTTTTGTTTCTTCTTATTTCTAGCATTGTCCTTCTGTTTTTCCAGGGTTTCTGCATTTGAGACCTATGAAGTAGTTCCATGTAATGACCACATTGCCTGGAATGGTATTCAGGAGACATTGATACACTATTACAAATTTTCTGAGGTTCCTTGAGAGGCTTCATTTCAGAACTCAATAGCCAAAAAAAAACTACTTTTAATGACAATGTTTTGTTTTGTTTGTTTGTTTTTTTACATAAAACACCAATAACACCAAACTTATAAACCTACATAACTTACTCCTATCTCTTAGAATGTTGTTATAGAAATATCACTTCTCCGTATTATTTCAAAATACATAGTTTATAAATTCCATGTATTCTATTTTCTTAAGAAAATACTATTGTAAGAATTCTCACCTATTTACAATTAAATAATAACATCATGTTCTTGTTATATTAGTTTACATTTTTAATTAATTTTTGATGAATTTTGTAAAGCATGCTCTATATACATTTTTTAAATTTTATTTTAATATAGTTACTAGGATTTGCAGGGGTTTTTATGTGAGGTTACTTATTTTTTTTTTTCACCCCTACTGTGAAGGTTTTTTAAATGTTTAGTGAATTCTGCCATTTACCAAATTACTTGAGTCACTTAAAAGAGTCAAAATAGGGATTTGCCATTAAAAAATACTTCCTAAAATGAAATGGTGGAAACTTGCTTGCTGATTCTTTTATCTAATTATGCTGATTTTTTTAATGTTATATACACTCACATCATTGGTGAAACTGCACATTTCATAACTAGATATAAAAATTAAGGTGTGCACAAAGATATGCTAATAACTCCACTAAACTTTTCCCTTTATATGAAAATTAGAGCCCAGATGTTGCATCATTTGCAAATCTTGCAATTAAATCATTTTATAACTTTAGTTATGCAAAGGAGCAGCAGACTGGAAAATGGGTAAAATTGCTTGGCTAGGATATTGTCATGGCAACATACTGACCTCCATTCAATTAGTTAACACTGAAGATTCAGCTATTAATTATAGTGGTCAAAAGTGGATATCATCTGGATCTCCTCTTACCTTTTTAATATGGACATTTTTCACTCACCATAAATCTCTGACTTTTAGAGGCAAGGTTCCCAAACTGAAGCATTAAAAGTGATACTGCTTAAGTACTGATGGAAGCAAGGGTCAGGAAAGGAATCTCATTAATCAGCCATATTCAGGATAGTTTTTCAACTTTCCATAATCTAAGCACTCTGTCAAGCAAGCTTCAAAGTGAGTATTCATTACTGCTCATTTTTCTCACTGAACACTTTGCATTGTGTGTGTCAGCAATTCCCTCTCGCTGGAGAAAGTCAATGTTAATTAGGGCCACAGTCATTACCAGGAGGCCTTTGAAATAGATAGATGCTCCATTTTTGGTTGAATTTTATATTTTCCAGGAAAAAAGTTATTATTTTCTTGGCAGAATATAAAAGAAGACTTTTGAGTTAATTATGGAGGTGCTTAATAAATGATGAAAAAATTCCCATTTGTATTTTAAGACTTAAACATAAGAATCCTGTATTTCAGGGGTGTCAAACTCATTTCTACCGGGGGCCACGTCAGCCTCCCAGTTGCCTTCAAAGAGCTGAATGTTACTTTAGGACTGTGTAAATGTAACTACTCCTTAACAGTTGAGCAAGCACTCAGTGCTGCCTCCAGATAGAAACAAAGTGCTGGGCTGGATGGAATGAAGTGGAGGGCCAGATTCAGCCCTCAGGCCTTGTGTCTGCTACCTGTGCTGTATTTAATGAAGTTAGAACATACTGTTGTTACAGAACATGTTATTTTTAAACACTGCATGCACAGTCCTAAAATAATAAACACTCTTCAGACACACTGGAATGCTGAGATTAACAGGCCACTGTCACACATCCACAGTGCGCTGCTCAAGGTTTCTTTATTCAACAAATTATCTCCTAACTCTCTGTCATGTGCAAGGCACTGTTCAGTGTGTTGATGATGCAGTGATGTTCAGGTGTGCTAAGATAGTTGGAAGAAGATAGAAAATCATAAAATAAAAGGAAATATCAATAAATAAGAAGTGCTATGCCAAGGAATAGAACACAGCTAAAGTATTACCTGGTATCCATTTTAGATAGTGGTAATAATAGTGTTAGTTATGTAGGCAAGGGTAAGTAAATACAATCAGAAAAGATTTCCTGAATATAATTATTTTTATCCCAAAATTAAAGTTAAAATAACAGAGATACTTAATATTCACTTGATTTCACACAGACACCTATACGAGAATGTTAGTTCAGGTAAATAAATTATTTGGGCTAAAGATCAAAATCAGGATTTCTGACTTTTTTTTCTGTTATAAACAGCATGGTTGTAAATATTTTTGTTGCACATGTAAAAGATTTCTCATATTATCATTTCCAGGAGTGGAATTGCTGGGTTTTACCATAAAAGAATACTCAAAATCCCTAAACAAGAGAATGAAGAGTTTAACTGTAGTTTAGTCCACAATGAAATATGATATATTCAGTAACTATAGCTAACTAGAAGCAATCAATGATAATCTTAATACAAAGTTGACTGAAAAAAATCAGAACCTGCAAAATTACATGCTAGTTGTTATAAATATAAATTCTTTTGTAGAAAATAACATTACTTTGGAATATACACATAAATATATGATATGTTGATATTTTTCCTTTAAGGAAAGACTAATGATAAAATTGAGGATATTAGTTATCTTATTGGTGAAAGCAAACAAGGGGTAAATAGAGAGCAATAGATCCATATAAGTTTTTGATAATCTAGTTTTTGAGTTGGATATGAGTTCATAGTTACTCACTACTTCTTAAAAAATGATGAAGGAAAAAGAAAGAAAAAAGCCAAGAGAGCGAGAAAGGAAGGAAATAAGGAGAGAAGGGAGGGAAGGAGGCATGGAACAATTATGATAATGTGTCATGAACCAAAGTTTATGATTACTATAAAAATTACTTAATTTAAATATAAACAGAATAATTTCTTAGAAATTTTGGTTTAACTATGGCATATTATTTTTGCTTTGGATATAAGAATTATTGATACAACTCTCTCAATACCAATTTATTTGATTATTAAACAACTCTTCCATGTAATCAGCTCAATTTTAAATATAGTAAGCAAAAAGAGCTAAGAGCAAACAATAAAACCTAGTAAAATGGATATTATAAGCTAATTGTGGCACTTTTATCAAGAAATTTTTGTCACTAAAAGTAGAAGTTCTGGACTTGTTGCTTTGTGCTCAGTGTCTCATCTTTCATAGTAGCTGAAATTGCACAGTGGCTGTCAGTAGCTAAAAATTCTACGTTTAGAGGTGAGGTCAAAGTTGATTAAAATTGGTATGACAATATTTGCCATATTGTGTTCCCATCAAAACACTATTATACTGTTTGTTCCTGGGAATGTAGTTAGTACTCATAGCTTTTATGTCTCTCAAAACAAAAATAAAACCAAAAACAAAAATAAAGTAAAACAAAGCTCTCAAAAATGCCACATGGACTTCCATTCAAGTTGGTGTCATAAGTAAACAGGGCTCACACCCTCACAAAGCAACATCAAAATCAAAACTAATCCATAAAACAACCATCAGTCAGATCTATCAGAAATCAAGCTGAATAGAAGTCCCACAACTATGGAATTAAAGAAGAGTTATGGAATTAAAGAAACCACACAGAGACTGGTAGGAGTGTTGGAAATGTGCAATGGGCTAGTCCCACACCTATGTATAGTAGATAAAAATCAGGAGGCATATCTGAGGAGCAAGGGGTCACATCCTTATACTAGTCTTCCCAGCTCAGAGCTCCAGTGTCAGGAAGAGAAGTACCCATAATACTCATAACTCCTGGATATAAAAACCAGTGGGAATCAAGGTTGTCAAAGACAGAAATGGCAGGAGTCTCAGACAGTTCTTCTTAAAGGGCCCATGCACAAACTACATTGAACTCACTCCCTCTGAGATCCAGGATAGGGGCATCAAATTGAAAGACATCAGAGATACATGGTGAGGAAAAGAATTGTGAAGCACCAGGGCAAGAGCTGGGGGGTCAGCTTTCTTCCAGATTGAAGGGCTGGCAGAGGCCATTGTTTCCTTTCTGAATCCTCCCCCTCACAGAGCCACAGAGATGGTGGGTGGACACTGTATCAGAAACCCCATCAACCTGGCTTACACTATTTGCCCCACCCTAGTGATTCCCTAAGGCCCTGCCCCACCCAACTTTCAGGCCCACCCAACTTTCAGGCCCACCCAAACTATTTCAAGTGGCCTTTCCATATGAATGGATTGTCTCAGCCCATGTTTCTGATTTTCCGAAATTGTCTCAAACAAGCAGCATCTAGCTCCAGCAATTGTATACCTCTTGCTAAGTTGATCTGGGCCCAGCACTAGCTGTAGCTGGCCTTGTTCACAGCTTGGCCTCAGTTGGGCACCTCTAAGCCAAGCACAAGTAATAGCCATCTACAGATCACTTTGTAGTTTAGGCTGTGTGACCCTGTATAGAACATAGGCAGGGGCTAGCCTTGGATATGCCAATAGCAATCAAGACTCAGCTATAACAGAAAGGTGTACACAGCCCACATGGTGGGTGCACCTTGAGTACTAAGCTTGGGTAATAGGGAAGACTGTGCCACTGGACTCTACAGGACACCTAAAAATGAAGCCTTGGAGATATAGCATCTCTACCTAATACATAGAAACAAAATGAGGTGACAAAGAAACATGGCCCAAATGAGAAAACAGTCAGAACTCCAGAAAAAGAAATAAACAAAATGGAGACAAGCAATCTACTAGGTGCAGAGTTCAAACTACTGGTCATAAGGATGTTCAGGGAACTTAGTGAGGACCTCAATGGCATTAAAGAAAAAAAAAACTATAGTAAGAAACAAAGGATACCCTACTTGAAATAAAGAAAAGTTTACAGTAAATCAACAGAATAGTGGATGAAGCCAGGAATCAAATAAGCAATTTGGAATACAAGGAAGCTAAAAACAACCAATCAGAACAGCAAGAAGAAAAAAGAATCCAAAAAAATGAGAATAGTATAAAGAGCCTTTGGGACAACTTCACATGTACCAATATTCACATCATAAGGATGCCGGAAGGAGAAAAGAAAGAAGAAGAAATTAAAAACCTATAGGAAAAAAATAATGACAGACAACTTCCCTAACTTGGTGAATGGAATAGACACATAAGTCCAGGAAATGCATAGAGTCCCAAACAAGATGAACTAAAGAGGCCCACTCCAAGACACATCATAATTAAAATGCCAAAGATTAAATACAAAGAGAGAACTTCAAATGAAGCAAGAGAAAAATCAGTTAGTTACACAAAGCAGTTAGTTATCTACAAAGGAGTTCCCATAAGATTATCAGCTGATTTTGCAAAAGAAACTTTGCAGGCTAGGAGGGATTGACAAGAAATATTCAACATAATGAAAACCAAGGACCTATAATCAAGATTACTCTACCCAGCAAAGCTATTATTTAGAACCAAAGGACAGATAGCTTCCTAGACCAGAAAAAACTAACATAGTACATCACCATCAAAACAGCATTATACAAAATGTTAAAGGGTCAAGATAAAAAATATGAACAACAAAATGGCAAGAAGTACATATTTATCAACAATTGAATCTAAAAAACAAAATAAGCAAAACAAAAGTAGAATCATAGATATGGAGAACATTTTGATGGTTGCCAGATGGGAAGAGGAGTCAGGGAGACAAAAAAGGTGAGGGAATTTGAAGTACAAATTGGTAGTTACAGAATATCATGGGGCTGTAGAGTACTGCATAGAGAATAGAATAGCCAAAGGTCGTATATGCATGACCCATGGACATGGACAATGGTTGAGGGGATGGCCTGAGAAAGTGGGGAGGGCTGGGTAGAGGATGAAAGGAGGAAAAAATGGGAAAACTACAATAGTATAAACAATAAAATATAATTTAAAAAATACCACACATAGCACTATTAATCTCTTCACTCACCATACATTACCTTCGCTTATTTTGAAGGCATTACCTATAAACATCAGTTAAAATTGGCCAAAAAATGAGGGTATCTTTTCAAAATTGACAAATAGCCATTGGTATGAGGAAATGACTGTGCAGAACCAAATCAAAAGAGCTGTCTACTTTGTGGGCACTAGTAAGTCTCATCACCCATTTTTTTTCTTTTTTTTCTTTGTAATTTTTAGAGACTTCAAGTTTTGACTAAGAGTTCATCATTGGTTTTTTCACTCACTGAATATTTCATACCTTTGAGATATTTTGCAGTCTTGAACTAGTGCTTGAGAGCATTAGGAAATCAAAGAAGTCTACAGTAAATGCGGATTGTCATTTAAACTTCTTCTTTATCATTTTATTTTTTCCTTCTTTATCATTTTAAATAATGACTTGACTCTCATTTAAAAATTAGCAGCATTGTGTAGGTCTGCTTGGTCTTTACCTGTCTCTCTCTTTGGGAAAACCACAATTCAAATGATAATTAAGTCTTTATGTGCCACCTTGATTAATTTTCTTTTCTTCTCTATAAGTTTCTTACCTTGTGTTCCTCTTTTTTTTAACTGTGTTTCTCCCCAGGCCACTTTTCTTCTTTGTCTTTTTTTCCTATTTACTTTATGGATTTTAAAATAATAAAATGCTTATTAAAGTCATATGTTGTAAAATTACTTTTAAATGTGCATTTTCTATCAGCTGAGTACCCAAACATAGCTACTATGACATTTCTGCATGTGTTCTTACAAATTTTTTACCTATATCTATATTAATAAATTATATTGCTATATCATTGTATATAATTTAATCATACTTATTGTGTTGGAATCTGCCCTTGTAATTTAACATTGTATCTGAGATTATATCTTTATACTTCATGCTATATAAACCTCCTTCCTTCATATAAAAGTTGAATAATATACCACTGAATTGCTGTTCTTCATATAAGTAATCTTTTATCAGTGGTTATTATGCTATCATAAAGAAAGATGCATTGCCGGTGGCTCAGTTGGTTGGACCTGGTTTGAACCCCAGTCAGGACACATGCCCAGGTCATGGGTTTGATCCTAGGTTGGGGCACATACGGGAGATAACCAGCCAATGTTTCTCTCTCACATTGATGTTTTTCTCCTCCTCCTCCTTCTTCTCCTTCTTGTTCTTGTTCTTCTTCTTCTCTCTCTCTCTCACTCTCAAATTAATAAATATATCCTCAAGTGAGGACTAATAAAAGATTCACTGACTGTGAACTTCCATAAGATAAATTTCTAAAATGGGGTCACCTGACATAGGCTTCATTAGAAAAGTGGGGTTTGATGAGCCTATCAAGAGTTTAATTTTGGATGACTTGATATTTCAGCTCTTTTAGGAAAATCTAAGGGAGTCAGGGAGTCATACTCCTGGTATGAAATACTATATAAAGATGCTCCTGAAGTTTGGACCATATACTCATTTAGAGCCACAACACTTTCCAAGGGCACTGTTATAATTGCTGCACCAAATAGAAACATTAATTGATGTTTTAAAGCAAGACCAATAGAAACTCTTACCCACTCAAATGTATTGTCAATAAATCATTTTTATTTAGCTCTTTCTAGTGATTATGTGGAAATCATTTCTTGTGTTGTAGTCAATTTTAGAACATTAAGAGCTTAGTTGTTGCATTTCCCCTGAATAATACCAAGAGCCATTACATTATGGGCTAATGATTTGGCAAATTTAATTATGTAAATCAAAGCTATTTTGACATTTAAATGCTCAGAAAGAATCTACAGCTATTGAATGTTTATAGACTTATTCATTTTAAGCACTTAATTTTTTTCATCAGTTAAAGTTTTCTCTTGTGTAGGTATCTTCTTGATAAACGAGGATGTATAACATTTTATAAAAAATACTAAAATATGAAAAGAATAATGAAGCTTTTCATAGGATTTAAGATACAGACAATTTCTCAATTCAACTAATGAGAAGTGAATGATTTATTACCCATAGAAACAACCATTTTTAAATGGGTAGCTAGTCTAATGACCTTGTCATCCAGATTATCAACTTTGCTTACATGTTAATTGAGCCTGTCTGATGAGAGTAAACTGACTAAGAGAAAATTCTCTAAAGTAGGTTCGGTTCTCATCCAGTTTCTGAAAGTTCTTCGTTCTGAGTAGGCCAAATTAGAACGTTAGAATGTGATATTTTAGGGCATCTGAATAATCTAAAGTAGAAAAACAATAAGTAGTTCAAATTTGCTAGGTAGCTCATAACACAATGTAAGGCCCATAAATGCACATTTAGACAGCTGTGATCTGAGGCCAGAGTGAATTTTCTAACAAGCCAACTGACCATGTCACCACAGAGCCAGTCATTAGTTGAGGCACTGTAAATTCAGAGAGAGCTAGGATATGTTCACCACCCTAAAGAAACTTGGTTCCTTTTTTTTTCCTGGAAGACAAAAATAAACATAGTCAAGGGGAAAGTTAAGCTAATGTTAACGGGAGACCGGTGGGAAACATTTAACCCAATCTCAGGAAATTACAGAAGATTATCCCTGTGAATGTAAGGCCTCTTTGGCGTTTAAGGTTCGCATTAGCAAAGTGAAAGGGTCAAGGGAAAGATGAAATGTAGTGCATAGAAGAAGCACAGCACCAGCATGACAGGCAAAGAGTAAACCGAAATGATCCCAGAGAAGTCAGTAAGGAAGGACATGGAATGTCTTTTACAAGAGGTTGAAGAAACCAGCTCAGCTCCATAGAGGAATAGGGAACTGCAGAAACATCTACAGCAGGTAAGTGAGTGTGAGAGCTGCATTTTATCCAAAGCTCTATAGCAGCCCTGCAGATTTCAGAAGAAATGGGTCAGAAGAAATAAGCGTGGAAGTGTGAACTTGTGGGCTTATCTGTTGTTATCTGCTATAAGAGAGTAGCATAGACTGAGTGGCTTATAAACAACAGATATTCACAGGTATTTCTCACAGTTCTAGAGGCTAGGAAGTCCAAGATCAAAGTGCTGGCAGATTCACTGTCTGGTGAGGACCTGATTCCTGCTTCATAGACAGCTGTTTTCTCTCTGTGTCCTCACATGGTGGAAGGGGCAAGAAAGCTCTCTAGGGTCTCTAATGCAGGCACTAATTCTATCCAACCCCAACACCTAATCACCTCCTGAAAGCCCTACTTCTTAATACATTCTGGGTTAGCATCCTGATGTATGAACTTTGGAAGGACATAAACACTCAGTCCTGAATAGTGGCAAAGTGGTATAGGCATTCCTGAGAAATATTTAAGAGGTAAAATAAATGCAAGATGTGGGAGATGAAAGAAAAAAAGGGATCAGGAAGGCATGGAGTTTTTTCTTTGGGCAATTGGTTGGTACCATCAATTAGGAGAATAGTCAAGAAGTCAGATTTAGGGAAGAAGTTGCTGAGTTCATATCGTATTTAAGCAGGTGGAGTTTGCAGAGCCTGAGTAGTATTCACATGGAATGAAGAGTTAAAAAAAGAGCTCTGCATTCCAGGGTATATTTTGTTGTTCCCACCATGTAGCTTCTAATTGAAACCTTGTCTGTAGATGAAGCTGTCTGGGGAGCAGCAAAAGTGAGATGTGAGAATGTATCACATTATCTCACAGGTCTTTCCAAAGATTATTTAGCATTCTGATAGTCCTCTCCTACTAGTTTTGTCCTGACCCACAAGTGCCTATTATACCCCTGTATATAGGGCTCTGCCTTTCAATGGAAGAACTAAAATGATAGAAGATTGACTGATGATAACCTACAGCTGAATAAATAAAGATAGGAACACATCTCTAGGATGCGGAAAGAAATTTGCCATTAATCTGACTCTAAAATGGAGTGATGGTAGATTCTCCAAGTGCAAGTGAAATCTGAGCTGAGACTCAAGTAACAGCTATGACAATTATATAGAGAAAGTTACACATTTTGCAGGTTGAGGTAAGAGATCATGTAAGCCACAGGTGGAAAACACAAGGCCCACGGGCCGAATCTGGCCCTTCACCTTGTTTTATCTGGCTCAGATCCTTGTTTCTACCCAGTGGCAGCACCCGGCTCCTTGCCTCTAGTTAAGTAGTAGTTACATTTATACAGTCCTAAAATTACATTTGGCCCTTGGAAGGCAACCATGAGGCTGATGTGGTGCCCAGTGAAAATGAGTTTGACACCTCTGATATAAGCAAAAGTACTTGGCTGTGAAAGTTGTATAATTGACAGTTGTTGCCGAGACTGTGATCATGTGAAGGAAATGGGAAAATGACTATGAAAAGGGAGAGTTGGGCCAAAAGGTGGAGCATTTAGTTCCATGTAAAAGAGACCAGATCTTATTTATCATTTTATAAGCTATGCACTATGGGGACGTTTTGAAGCTGTGAGAGACATGACTAGAACTGTATCTTGTAAAAATTAAGCAGGCAATGTATGAAAGGGGTTGGTAAAAACTGGAGAAGCTGTTTATGTTTCTTCTAATTGTCTGACTTGAGGGTCTGATGTTAGGTAGTGAGCAGTAGAAATGGAATACAGAATAAAAATGGGGGACTTTTGGAGGAAGATTCTGAGAGTGTTTGGACTGATTCAAGGTGAGGGGAGGAAAACAAAAGGTTTCTGCTCTTGATAACAAGAACAATCATGTGACTGCTAACTGAGCTCCTTTATATAAAGACAAAACACTGTTTAGAATTAGATCACCTTTGAAATTAGTTCATTTGAAAAGTTGGTAGGATGTCCTGAGGGATATGGCCAGAGGGCATTTGGAATTTGGGTTCTGGAGTTTGAGATAGAAGTTAAAGGTAGAGCCCTGGCTAGTGTGGCTCAGTGGATTGAGGGCCAGCCTGTGAACCCAAGGGGTGGCCAGTTTGATTCCCAGTCAGGGCACATGCCTGGGTTGCAGGCCAGGTCCCCAGGAGAAAGTATATGAAAGCTAACCACACATTGATGTTTCTCTCTCTCTCTTTTCTCCTTCCCTTCCCCTCTATCTAAAAATAAATAAATAAAATCTTTATTTTTAAAAATAGGAAGTTAAGGGTAGAGATAAATATTTGAAACTCATGCTAATTAGGTACTTCTAAAAACCTTCAGATTACCCAGGTTGAGAATAAAAATAAACAAAAGATATATGGTTTTCTTTATCTTCCACTAAAAAAAAACTTTCTTAAGGTTTAAGGCTAAGCCTTGTACAACTTTAAACACAGTTCAGCACATTAATAAGCTGGATGTATGTTTAGTTAGTTGATCTAAATGGAACAAAATGAAATTTAATTAAAGATGGCCAAGAACAAAATATTTGAGAAAAAAAGTGGTGACATTTAAGGGACAGTCAAAAAAACTCAGAGCCAGCATTAAACGAAGATGAAGTCATATTAAAAGAAGCAGGAGAGAGTGCTAGAGGGAAAGGTGGTCAACAGAGTTGAAAGTTGCAGAGATGAGTTGAGTGAGAACAGTGGTATTGGACTTGTTCATTAGGACGTCACAAATGACATGTGACAGAACCAGTGTACTGTTTTTTTTCAGGGTACTGACAGGAGGCGAAGCTAGATCATACCTGATGCTTCCTTTTTTAGATTCTGTATTCCTGCCTCTGTGGCTCATTGTAGCTACTGGCCTTCCTAACTTTTAAGTACTAATAACAACATACCTTCAAATAACACTTTATAGTCATACACTATTTTTACCCTCAGAACAACACAGCAAAGATGTTATTGTACTATTTTACAGACAAAAAAAAGAATCCTGATGTTTAAATAATTTAAATTACATGCCCAAGATTACATAGCAAGAAACTGAGCTGAGACTCTAATCATGCATGATTTCAAATGCAGTGCCCACAGCTTCTGTAATATCGCTGCCTCCCCTCTCATAAATCCTCTCAGCTAGGATTCAAAAACCTGGATTACTTACAACTCTCTTTAATGTCACCAGATTCTGCCTTATTCTACCCAAATCCCAACTGCATGGATGTTCTGAAACAATAGTGAGACAATGCAGGTAAATATATTCAGTGTAAAATATTTTCAAGGTTTAAGGGTAAGATTTCTTGGCCTAGCTGGGTTGCTTAGTTTGTTAGAGCATCATCAGGATACACCAACGTTGCAGATTCCATCTCTGGTCAGGGCACATATAAGAAGCAACCAGTTAATGCATAAATAAGTGGAACAACATATCTTTGTGTGTGTGTGTGTGTGTGTGTGTGTGTGTCCCTCTCTCCCCCAGCCCCTTCCTCTCTTTCTCTAAAAACAAGTAAAAAACAAAAATAAAGAAAAAATAAAAAAGAAAGAGTAAGCCTCCTTATCTTCATATCCCAGACTTTCTTATTTTGATGTGTTCAAAAAGTTACTTACTGCCTTTGCATCTTGATATTATCAATGACTAGGATTCTGAGCTTAAGCCATAAAATTCTTTTTTCTGTCATATCAATCAATGATAAAATTTGTATTTCATCATTATTCCCCAACTCTAAAACAGTTGAGCAGTGCTTTCAAAACCTAATTATGCTTTATTTATCAAATATTTGTGTTTGTGTATTCTTCACATGAGTGAACTATTTTATTTTCCTTTCCTACTCTGTAAATACAGCCATTGGAGACATTTTCCAACCTATTAGGAAAATAAATATTAAGACTTTATAATATCCATATGTATGATATAACTCTAAAGTATCTGTGACCTTTTTTTTAAGTTTCATATTCTTATTATATAACAGGTTCAATGTTTAAGTATGCTTACTTCATCTGGTCGTGTGATTGGACTATGAGCTGAAGTTCTCAGTGACCAAACTTTAATTGGGCAGTTTAACCATTATTATTAGGTAAGGTTAGTTCACTGTGATCCCAATGTCCTGGCTGATGATACTTAGTTGAAGTGAGACTTGCAAAACATTATCAAAGTAACTTAACATAGTTTCATATTTAATAGCACAATAAAAACTTAGTGAACTTGGGAGGTCTGAGCAGAACCATGAAGTTTCTAGTATGAGACAGGAGGTCCTGAGTTGAAGCCAAATGAAAGCACCAACAGTGGAACTCTTGGAGGCACCCCCCCAAAAAACAGGAATTATCTTCTGGAGGGTGGGCCCTTGTAGTACAGGCTTCCCCCAATAGATAAGTGTTCCAGGAACCCATCTGTATTGGTGTACCCACTAGCACTTTTGTGAGAGCCTGTTTGCAGCTTCAGTGAATTTTTTCTGAAGACTCTTTCAACACATTTGTCCATTTAATAATGAGTGGTTTATGAGTGCACCTGCCCTCACTGTGCTGAATATTCAGCATTTTTTGACCGAAGAAGATATAAATCCCTCATGCCCACCCTCCCTATTTATTCATTGGATTTCACTCTGAGAGACTTTTTCGGTGTTGTTTCTCTGAATGAAAAAAGTCCTCAAACAGAAACGTTTTGCTGATGTGGACGGGGTGAAACAAAAATGGAAGATGCACTAACAGGCATCAAAATTGGTGAGTTCAAAAACTGTTCTGAACAGTAGGGAAAAAATCTCGATAGGTGCATTGTATCAAATTGAAGGTACTTTGAAGGTGACTGAAGTTTAAACATCTAAGAATAAATGTATTATTTTAATAAATAAATTCTGTTTGGGGGGAATTCCCCCTCATATTGTTAATTCATTCTGACCTGGGGTTTCCCAGGGCTCAGATGGTTTATACTGAAAATTTTTTAAAAAATCAATCAAACAGATTATTTTACATTTAACATTTCTTTCTACCACTGAAGCAAAACTGGCTCTTCAACTAATTTCCATTATTATTTTTACCTCCAAAAGTTTAATTCAGTTTACTTCTAGTTTGCTTTATTACCTGCACATAAGCACACTTTTCTAAAATTAATTCTGTTATTGATTCTTTTTTTGAATCTTGTTGATGTGTTAAAAAATAACTAATAACAATTTAGAAAGTCTTTATTCTCAACAGTGACAGCATTTCATCAATAGTTTATTGATTTGTTCTCTAATAATATTTATATTTTATGGACATGGCATGTATAACATTTCAGAATGCATTTAACTGAGAGGGAATGGCACATTTTCATTTGCATGTGTTGAACAGAGCAAACATTCACAAGACTATTTATTACAACCACACACTTTTATTGAGAAACTGACAAAGGTGTTGAAAAGTGTGTTTTTCTGTAGCATAAAATGTCCCACAGGAGCAGTTAAGGTAAAAGCAGTTAGATTTTGGAGTCCTGTGAAAAGGACAACTCCAACTCAAATGACTTTTCAGATTAGTTACTGATAGCTGACTACGGAAACCCTAAGATCAATGACAAATTGTCAATCAACTTAGAATGCAATTTAACTGAAAATCAGACACTTGTGATAAAAAGGTTCGAAAAACAACCACCTACTTTTCTATTACTGAAAAAGCAGTCTTTAAAAACTAAATCCAAATTAAATAATGTTTGTCAAAAACATAGGAGGAGCCTGGGCTCTTTTACTGGTTTCTGTACCCCTGCCTCCTATCCCTTTACTCACTGCATACACAGTAATCATCAATAGACATCATGTTTAGTAACAGACTTGAAACTAAAATGAAAAATAAGCAACTTAATGTTCAAATCACACAAAACAAAATTAATTGGATACAATTTAATTAACATATAATGATTAGTGTACTTTAGAATAATCAATCATAAATAAGCACTTTTTGTTAATGTCTACACACTCATTATTTTTCTTATTGCTTTTAGGACAATTTTTTTTTGCAGTGGGCTGAACTTTTTGCTGACATATCCTCTATATTAAATTATCTGTGCTTTATTATATAATATATAAATTACAGTTTTATATAGAGCCAAACCTTTGTTCTCAAATGTATCTCTATTATAACAAAAATAGAAAATATAAAATATTTCATAAGATAAAATAAAAAGGTTTATAATTATAATAAATGTTTCCTGACATGATTTACTTTTTAAAAAAGTTCTGTATAGATTACTGCATAAGACACTGCAGGTCTGAAAAATATATAAAATTTTATCAATGGGTTTTGTCCAACATAAGATTTTATAATCTCAAAAAATCTTATAAACTTCCAGAGCATTTTACTTCCATTAAAAATAAATTAAAAAATAAATTGTACTAACTTCACTACTTTGGCAGTTATGAATTTGAAAAAGCCTGACAAAGGCCAAAATATTCTTCTTTTTTTCCTGAGGATTAAACATTAATAGTAGTCAATACAGTAACTGCAAATACTAATATCTTCAGAAGCTAAGCAGATATTTTACAGATGTGAAGTTCCTGGTAGAAAACAACATGCCCAGTAAAACCTGATAGGTCTGGAGAACTTAGGCCCCAACTAAAGACAAAGAAGAAAGGAAGGAAGGAAGGAAGGGAGGGAGGGAGGGAGGGGACTCATGAATGTGGACAACAGTGTGGTAATCGGGGGGTTGGAGGTAGAAGAGGGTATAGGGGAATAAACAGTAATGAAAAAAAAATTTTAAAGAAAGAAAAACCTGAAGCTAGGCCAAATGAAATCCCTGTGCAACTGATTGAGCGCAATGCTGCTATTCTGTGACTTGGCCCAGTGACACTATGCCTCAGTCTAGTCCGAAATACTCCTATGTTTCTACACAAAGTTTGATGATAGATTATTTGATCTACCAGGGCAAGTCTCCTAGGAAAAATGGACATAGCTTTTTCATATTTTTTATTGTTTATGCTAATAGGATGGGGTTTTCTTGTCAAAACAAATTTAATTCTAAATAGCTTGGGGCTTCCAAAATCAGAGAAAAGAAATCAGTAAGCAGTTAGTCTTGCCATGGTTGGCCACCTGCTTGTTTTTCTGAGGACTTTAAAGTGTAGTTGGAGAACAAAGTGGAAAAATAGGCAACTGAGGTTGGAATGGCCTCTTCCATCCTTCTCTGGAAGTAGAAGATGGTTAGGAAAAAAAAGATCTAGAAATCATGGTACCCTGGGATATAGAATGTAAGGCACTTTCAATGGCAAACTGACAGGAGATGGCTTTCTGAGGAAAAACACAAAGGCAGAGAGAGGGGGGTGGGAAGTGCCTCCCTTAGGGAGACACTGCTCCTAAATTTAGTACTCTGGATCACCATGTGAAAGAATATAAAAGCAGTCTCTCCTACTCAAAGGAATAGAAGCACTGTATTTTCATTCCATTTTATTGTCATTCCTGTGTCTGAAGGGAATCCCACTTGCTTCTATTAAAACTCCTAAGACAGGAGAGTGAAAACAGAGGAAAAGAGAGGACACTGGTGATGTTCCAGGGAGCATGAAAGCCTTCTTCTAACATCGCTCCTACTCAAATGCATTTACAAAATACTTTTACAGCTCCCAGTGTTCATATAAAAGTTAAAATAGAGCATATTTCCCCCTTTAATTTTGCAAAATAACTTTCATTTTGGCAAAGAACACAAGAAGGGAAACACGGAGCAGGGAGTCCTTGGTGGGGTGATCTGTGCTCTGAGGCGGAGGGAGGGGGACCATAAAGGGACTCTGCAAGGGGAAGGCCCATGGAAAGGATCTGCTGGACATGAGTCTGGCCAGTTCACTTCCAGTGTTGCCCCACTCACACCATCCCCATCCCTTATAAGAAAAGCGATGAACACTTTCTTATCTAGAGTACAATTTTAGCTTGGTTGGGTTTATAAGTTGATGAACCTCTATCATCAGGGGACCACAGTTCTCCTTGGGACTGTGTAAGAGTAACGGGATGCATGCTGGGAGCTATAACCACCGCTGTCAGGAGCTGAATACCACTACTATTGCTGTTCACAATATTTATGAATTTAATTAAATCTTCATTTTTGTCAATATATTAACTTCTCAAGTTTTCTTCTCAGCATACGTTTTTATTGTTATATTTTGTGGATCCTAATTTGAAATAGAGTCTTTAATTAAAAGATATTTGCTCCCTCACACTTCTCAATATATAACAATAATTTTTAAAACTTGCTTCTTATAATCATATTTTTCCAATGATGTATATACTCATTTTTATTAATGTAATTAAAGTTAAATATGATAAATTGGTTGTCTGTCTTATATGAGATAAACATATCAAAACTACATGTTTCATGATTTTATATGTATTTTTATATGTATTCAGTAACTGTCACTTGTACACATTTATGCAAAAAAATCTTTTATAATTAAAAATACATACATATATACACACACTTAAGGAAATGGTTACAAAAACTTCATAAAACTTTCATGCAAGTTAGTTTTAATTAATGCTTTTATGTAAGTGCTCTGCATTTTAGCATTCATGCCTTTCATAAATTTTCATGTTTTTAATATTTTACTTAGTAAAGAGCCAGATGAATCCTGTAGTAGCTTTGAAGAAAGTAGTGATTTTCAGGTATGTTTCTAGGCCAGTTTTGCTATGAAAAGGTCAAATAATTTGGCCTTCCACATCCTATGGGTTTGTGAAAAATGAAGGATCAAATAGCTTCTGGTAAGGCTTCCAGAAATGTCACCAATATTTAATGCACTGCATAATAATCAGTCAACAAGTGCCAAAGCAGGAATTTAAATCCAGAGCTCTCTGGCTTCATTTACTATGTGTCCTACCCCCAGGAACTGCATTCTTGATTCATATGGATGTATTCTGTGCTGGAAAGGGGAATGAAGGGGTGACTACTGCTGTCTTGTTCTGGTGTATAACTAGATGCTTCCATGGTGTCACAACAAATGAACACAAGTATTTCACTACAAAGAGGACATGCATTTATAGTATCTAGAAAAATAGTTGTTTTACACTTTTATTTATAAATTCATGTCATTCATACAATTCATGTCATTGTATTCAGCCTGTAGAGATGATTTTCTTGTTGACCTGTTGATGTTAAAAAATTGTGGATTTTAGAGGTTTGATGTATCAACCCCCAAATTAAATGATTTGTTTTAGATGAACTATTTTTTTTTGTTTTAACCCACTATTTGGCTCTATTCTACATGCTATGAGTAATTCATAGAAAATATGTCATTTTCTGTCATCAGATAGTTTAAATACTTATTGAAAAAATTAAGAACAAATAAATGAAAATTTAAGAAATGCCATAAGGTATTAAATAGTTAAATAAGTGACATATCTCTTTTAAATAGGTAAGGCTGGAATACTTAATGGAAATATCTAATTGAGGATCTTTCCTTTTTTACAATTTCCATAATATTACTCCTGAAAAATAAGTAGAAAATGTTATTTTGGGCACATAGTCATTTAAGGCTTTTTTCCTCCCTTACACCCTCTAAAACATCTAATAACAGGTGCTAAGGGTACTCAGGGAGCAATGTTTGCCTTCTACCCAGTGAAATGTAAAATATAAACTGAAACTCACCTCTAACTTGATATTGAAGCACCAGTCAAAATACCTGCTAATACCTGCTAACACTTGTATACATTTTAACATTTATATTGTCCTTTGAACATCATGCACACACAGTACTACTCGGAAATCTACTTTGTGGTTTCAAAGCAATAATCTGAAAATTCCATGCATTTAATCTTATAAATCACTGTTTTGTCATTTTGAAATTATGTGAGCACTGGAAATATCAAGGGAAATATACACTTTACACTCTGTAAAGTATAATATATTGTCTAACCACTATGCTGTAGACCTGAAACTAATATAAAATAATATTGAATTTAAATAGTAATTGAAAAATAAAATTAAAAAACAATACAACACTTTTTTTTAATTTCTTAAGAAATAAAAAAATGGAGGCTTCATAAACTCATTCAGCCAATGCCTCTGATCTGTACAGGGTTGGGTTCCAGTTCCCCAACTATCAGCATCTATGGGTCCTTTCTAAGTGTGGTTCAGATTCTCTCAGGAAGGTCCTCTAATCTCCTGTCTATGAGCTTGTAGCTTGAATATTAGCCTTGGAAAGCTATCCTGAAATGATGTTAGGGTACTATCTCTCAGCTAATCCCACAGCTCTGATGAAGCTTTGGCAGACAATATACTGCAAGTCACCTAAGATACTGGAAGAGAGTAGGGTTGGGTATCAGAGGTCCTAATTGCTTTTTAAAAATATTTTTATTTGTATCTATTTTTGTCTTCACTCCAATTTTTGCTTTGGTAACTCTAATTCTTGAGAATGTCTAATATCTGTCAGATAAGACGGCTTGCTTCTCACAATATTCTTTCGTCTCTAGACACTGAGATTCCACCTTCTTCTTTTATGTGAAGTTATTCATCATTCTTCTCAGTTTTTCAGTTCATAAAAACCAAAACCTCCTAATGTCTGATCTTGGGATCTTTGTTAGGTAGGGTGGTTTTCAAAACAAAAAGAAGAAATGTCTTTATTTCTATAATTCTCACAGATGAAGAATCATATAACTTCCAATGTTTATCAGTAGTTTTCAATAGACATGGAATGCTTCAAATAATATTAATCACATGATTATTTAACTTTTCAGTTTTTTTACAGAGATGCTATTAAATATGCCAGTATCCTTGTCTTCTGAGACACTTTTTTGTTATTGCTTTTCAATTGAATTTCCAGTTTTATGGGTTTTTTTAATTTTATTTATTTATTTTTTTAATTTCTGTTTTGGTTTTTTTCATCTACTAAAATCTGTAAAAAATGTGTCCTGGCTGGCATAGTTCAGTGGATTGAATGTGGACCTGTGAATCAAAGAGCCACCAGTTTGATTCCCAGTGAGGGCACATACCTGGGATGCTGGCCAGATTCCCAGTAGGGGGTGCATGAGAGGCAACCATGCATTGATGTTTCTCTCCCTCTTTTTCTCCTTCTCTTCCTTTCTCTCTAAAAATGAATAAAAATCTAAAAAAAACCCCTAAAATCTGTAAAAAATGTGAAAGAACATGTTCATTCTTGATTGAAACTCTTGAACCTTATTTATTATAAATGAAATTTCTGTGCTTAACAATACAATATTGAGATGTGGAAAAGGAAATTCTAAAGTAAAACTAAAAAGCATTCAATATTTGTAAGAATATGATATTTATAAAACCTCAGTATTTGAATATTTTATTTAGAAATAAATATTTTGGAAAACATTAAAATACACAAGATTTTTTGTGGATATTAAAAAGCATATTTTTATTTTCAAAATAATTTTCAGTGAACTATAAAAAACAAAAAGAACAAAATTGTTATGTAATTTCAACTTTCTAAAAATTTTATACTTTAATTTAAATTTTAATATACAGACGATCTACATGTAGCTAGTAAAGGTAGTGTTTCAAATGGCTTTAATTGAGTGTTGGCAGATTTCACAAATAAAATTTCAAGATTCCAAGTCAAATTAGGATTTCAGATAAGTAATGAATAATTTCTTAGTATAAGTGTCTGGAATGCAGTAAGTAAAAATCAATAAATGTTAACCCAACACAATTATGTGGCAGCTATCTTGGGCTTAATTTTCTGATTAAAAATATTCATATTGTAGATAATCTTATCTGCCTTTACTGTTATGACATTTTAAAACCCAATAGGATAGTTTTTAAAGAAACACAAAATTGGAAGTCGGAAAGGAATATAAAGATTTGTTTGTGCAACTTAAATAATCAGCTCCCCCCAAATTGCCTTCAAATAGTTCCTTTTAACTTCAGTTTTTTCATTAATAATGCATTTCCTTAATTACCAGGAAATAAATGACCTATTTATTATTCTCATATTCTTGCAATGTGACATATAGAGTAGAATATAGTGGATGATTTTAAATGTTTCAGTTAATATAGAAAAAGTTGAGTAGCTGGTTCCAATGCAGTCTTACATTTAGAATCAGAACTACCCCATGAAAAATGGCTTCAAATATTAAATTTTTATAGAGATATTTTATATATTCTAGCCAATCATAAATTTCAATCAGTGATAATCCTGAATATTTTCCAGAAATTTACATTTCAATTGGTATTCTACAAGCAAAAAAGACAATGGTGTGTATACTCAAAACTAAAGCCACACCCTTATAATTGTCTTTCAAAAAGTAAAATGAAAAAAATAAAATCTTAAAGAAACAAAATTTAGAGAGCTCATGTCTTCCTTAAAATTATAGGACAACACAACAGTGATCTTGAAAGGGCACTATGGCAGCAGGGCTGGGTGGAGAGATTTCTAGTGCTGGGTGCCAAAACCCTACAAGTGTGCCCCACCCCCACGTAAATTAGGGACTTCAAAGCTTTAGTCACTGGCTCTCATCCTTTACCTGAAAGGATTCAGATGGGTCCTCAAATTTAGTGGACAGCAGTCATGTAAGTCTTTAGAAATACCTCTCCGGCACACACACACCTATAGAAAATACAAATTATATAGAATAGCTAGTGCTTTTCAAACTTTCATACAGACCACCTAAGAATCTTTTTAAAATTATTGATTCTGACTTGGTAGGACTCCATTCTGAATTGGGGACCTCAGATTCTGAATTTTTAATTTGTTCCAAGGACTGCTCCAGGCTGGGAAACCACAATCTGAGTAGTAAGACCTTAAAACATAGACTTAGTTTTTGAGGACGTCTGGCTATATTTTTAAATCAAGCTCCACTATGTGTTGAGGTTTAAATTTTTGGTTTAGAGATTTAGTGGAAATTTTTAAAAATTTTAATTAATTATTTAAATGAAAGCCTGATAGCTTCATTTGAAAATGTTATAAGATATTTACTATGTTTATTCCTTGAGAGTATGAGTAGAAGAGCGCTAAAAAATGACCCAGAGCCACATAATATTCTTCAAAATATGAGGGCACATGACCATCTGCAAGACCAAAACAGAAGGCAGTGCCCACAGTTTCTGCTCCATTTTAAAGTATGTCCTTTGGAGCCTGAGGTGGCTGCTAAGGCTACAAGGTCGCATGCTTCCAGGCAAGAGAGCACATGAATGCACTGGTGAATGCTTCACCAGGTCAGCCAGAGAGAGAGAAACACAGCAAGAGAGGTACTTCCTCCTGGAGGACTGATAAGGTCACATAGCCAATGGAAAGGAGAGGTCACAGCACCATGAGCAAGGAACAAGAAGAGTTTCTTTGTTCCCCTGGGTTTATATTAGCTTTGGTGTGGGATGGGCAGGTGATTTCTTAGGATGACCAATTGACTTCCAAACTTCCATGCACTTTGGATGATTCCACCTCCCACCCAATTCTTTCTTTCCCTAGGCTAGACTAACTGATCTCTTGGTTACCATCCCCTCCGTCACTATTCTGACCTCTGTGGCACATGTGCCTATCTTCCCCCATCCCACACCCAATCTGGTACCAGAAGATGGTAGGAGGGTTTTTTTCTCTATCCAATTATGTTGCTAGCCTTGTGCATTCTCAGTTAAGAACCTCCCACTACCACCATTGTGGCCAATGAGGGAGACTCCTATGGTACTCAGTCAATTCCCTGCACTTCCCATGCCCTAGTGTCCACATGGAACAAGTTGCCTGCACTAGCAGCCTACATAAAAAAAGGAGCCCTGTAAACCTGGCCTCTCAGGCAGTGCAGAGAAGAGCCTCAGAGAGAAGGGTGGGGCATCTGCAGCCAGAAGCAGGACTTCTTCACCTGGGAGGAGCCTCTCTGCAAGGCACAGTGGCTTGGTTACCCATGCAACATGGCCACAGAAGTGAAACTCAATGTCTTCACCTTGGCCCCAGGTGGTTTTGAAGTCATTAGCTGGCTGCACACCACACCATCAGCGATGGATCCTCCAAACTCTGTCCCCAAGGTGTGTGGTTCAGTGCACACACATACACAAACACACACACACACAAAGTGGCTCTCAGATCCCATTGCCATGGCCTAGCGCTATCTCCTCCATTGGCCTCTCTTGTTCTTCACCCTTAGTCCACTCCCAGCAGGGGTCTGGACAGGCTGTCTGTCAGTATCTCCTGTGCAAAGATCTTTGAGCTTCCTCTTGTGGACCATTTTCCTAAAAGATATGAAGAATTATAAAAGCCTTTCCATCTGATTTTCCAAAGATGAGCCTGGGAGGCAGAGTCTCTAAAGTGAGTAATCTCCTGGCCATAATTCACAACTAGAAATCTAAGAGTTCCTGAGGCAATACATACTGTAGAACAGACCTCCTTACCTTTTCCTTGGGGTATGGCTCCCTTTAAGAACAATGATTTTCTTCCTAGAAAAATTCAGTGTACAAACACAAAGCATTTTCTATTTACTGTATGTGGTTCATGAATACACTGAACTCCAGAATTTACATGCACACGCACATTAATCTCAGTTTAGAGTCTCCTACACGTGAAGCCTGCCTAGTCTGGAGCTTAGCATTGACAGACTTGTGGCTGGACAGTTTCACAGTGTGCCCTAGGGAGTTCAGATCAACTCCAGGGTTATTTCAGACTATACTGTACAGAAAGGCCTAGAACAAAGATTTTAGAAGATAAAATCTCATTTCAAACAAAAAACAAAACCAAACAAACAAAAAACCCTCTTTTTCTTTTTGTAAGTCTCAGAATTTAAACACCTCTAGAGAAATAGTTCTTAATATTCCAAAAATACAGAAATCTTGGGGGATGCATAAATTCATGCTTATTTCTGCACTTAGTGGAGGCAATTTTCCAGAATGTTGGTTGAAGGAGTCATAAGTTCATTAACTTATGACTTCAAAGTATGGTAAGATTTGTTTTCATTTGTTTCAAAATCAATAATTTAAAAGGCATCCTTGCCATTAAATGCATGTAGTAAATTTATTTACACATTGATGTATTTGCAACATGTACTATCTTTTAAGTTTGTAAATGGGGGATTTAAAAATTTAAAAAATGTAGGCTGTAATTATATTTTGGGTAAAAAGAAAACAAAAATGCGAACAAAGTCTCTGGAGGTAGAGTTGCAGATATTTTCTTCTTTTCTTGTGGCTTTCTTGTGTGTGTGTGTGTGTGTGTGTGTGTGTGCACGCACATGCACATAATTAACTGAAGCAACCTAGATATATTTTGGAGAACCCGTATTCTCCAGATTCAACCTTAGGCATTACGTAATATCCTGACTTCTCATTTCGTGCTTCAAGCGTTGGGTTCACCATCATCTTTGGAAATCTCTGAAGATGACCAACATGTTGTATATAACCATTATGGAGGTCTTTTTTTCACTTGAAGGGGAATAGAATTTGCCACCCTAAATTTTGCCTCTTTGAGATATTGATTATTTTAAGCTCCTTATTTTTAAGAAACAAAAGATCAGGAAGAATCTTTGCCTTCCTTGCCTAAAGGAATTTAGATAAAGGACCTGCTTCAGAAAAAGAGCTATCATCACAGATAACTATAGTTTAAACTAGTGTGTGATGAACAGGTTGGAACCTACCAAAGCCCCTCTGATCTAAGTTCTCTTTGTCTCCCATTGTTAAAGATAGCTCAGCAATCCTTTGCCTTCATTCCCTTTGAAGTCCCAAACATCTAGCCCTTTTCTCCTTATATCAAGGTAGAATGCAAGCTCAACTGCCCAATTTGTCCTCAGGCTTCATATTTTTATGAAACACCCGCATGTATACCATATGTACATATGCACTTAAATTTGATTATTTTTCCCCTGTTAATCTGTCTTACAGCATTCAAATTATTTGACTAGCCAGAAGAACTAAGAGGGAAAAGAGGAAATATTATCCTTTCCCAAACACCTCAGCCAACTTTTAGTTCAAGGCAGATTTATTAAAGTGATAGTGCACACTCAAGAAGGACAGAAGTAAGGAGGAATTAAGAAAGTGAGTCACATTAAGGGGGTCTAGGTGGATCTTTTTATCAACTATGGGCAAGGAGGGACTGAGGGTGGCTCAGGGTTCATGGTGTCTGATGCTTCAGGGTGGTTGTCAGCAAGCTCATCTCAGTGCTTCCTTTCAAGATGGTGGCTCTCATTTGGAGAGTGGAATGCACTCAAAGACACCTTGTAGGTCAACCTGGCTGTCAACTAAGGCTGAGAATGGTCTTTATTTATGTCAACTACTTTTTTACCCCAGGAACTGATGTATAGATGGGGACAGGTGTATAGCTACAAGACACCTTCACAGTGTTCTAACTTAGAAAAGAAAGCGTTGGGGGGTAGAGCCAGGGGCCTCTGTTCCTTTTGGTAACTGTCCTGCCTCAGTACCTCTCATCCCACATGAAGGTAGACATCACTGTACCTCAGACTAGACTGAGCCCTTCAAGACTTCACCACAACACACTAATTTTACTGAATCATGTAATAAAACATTACTGCTCTGCAAAAGAAGAAAAGAATTAAAATATTGAAAAGAAAATTTAAATGGAACTACATACACTATTCTTAGAATTATTAGATCCCTCTCACCCTCCAGAGTTTATCTCTCTGGTATTTATAGGATATAGCTTAACATTCCTTAATAAAAATGTCTTTGGCCATATATACACAGATGGCAGGCCAAAAAAAAAATCTAAACCCCTACTCTTCTCTTAGTTTCAGAGAATGGAAAGAAACAGAAGGAAGAGGAGAAAGAGGGAAAGGAAGAGGGGGAAGACAGGGATGGAAAAAAAAAAAAAACACCTCCTTAAAGTTAGTGTAAAGCAGTGGAACCCAACTCAGGTACACATGAGAATCACCTGAGAAGTCTCTCAAAATTATTAAACCTCTGGCCTATCCTAATCAAAATAGATAAAATTTCTCACTTGAGGTGCTTGGAATAGATATGTCTTTAGAATGATGATTGTAACTGTTGACTTCTCTATAATTATCATTTATTCCTGACCTTGAATTCCTCACCTACAGGCTATGTTTTCACTGGTAGAGGAAGAAAACATTCTTTTAATTTGTGGAGTTTTTTTTTTCTTTTAAATTTATTTGAAGTCTAGTCAGGTAGCTGGTCTACCTTCTTCTGGGTTCCTTTTCAAATAAACGTGGATGTAATGGAGTAAGATCAGAACTAGTACAAGGAAAGTGGATTATTACTTACAATATAGGCAGTTGGCAGACAGGGGCATTGTGGAAATGTATTGATGATCACGTTTCAAATTCTTCACTATAAACACAAGTGAGTTCTTAGGGAACTCAGAATTACTCATCTTTTAAATTAAAACATTTGCTGGACCTCTGACTTTTTTTAAAAGATTCTTCTTTCTCTGAAAAATATTTTTAAAACTTTTTTTAAAAGATTTTTTATTTATTTATTTTTAGAGAGGGAAGGGAGGGAGGGAGGAGGGGAGAGAGAGAGAGAGAGAGACATCAATGTGCAGTTGCTGGGGGTTATGGCCTGCAACCCAGGAATGTACCCTGGCTGGGAATCGAACCAGGGACACTTTGGTTCCCAGCCCGTGCTCAATTCACTGAGCTATGCCAGCCGGGGCTGAAAAATATTTTATGTATATTTAGATGAATAGAGGAATATTGTATATATTTACTTGACACTTACTGAATATCATGTGCATTGCTGAAAAGAACAGATCTGGAATCACGCATGTAGGTTGGAATTCTTATTTGGCCATTGATATTGTTTTAAGTTGGCCAAGTCAATTTGTCAGTGAGTCAGTTTCTGTATTTGTAAAATGAGGATGATGAGGGGGGTTAAATGGAATAATTTATGTAAGTTTCTAAATGGCTAATTCATGAAAGCCCTTAAAATAATATCTGGCATAAAGTAAATTCTGATTAGATATTACTTTTATTGAAAGAATGGTTATTGCTGTTATCACAACCAGGCTACCTCTAGTCAGGTCTTAGAGACTTTACTGAAACACCTCTAGTTACTAAGTGTAACTGACTCTGTTTGGCAGATGGGACAAGAATGGCCAGTGATTGCTAAGAATGTGAATGGTGATTTATAACTTTAACAAAAGTCTTTTAGACTCCAAAACCTTTGGCTTTTCTTCTATTTGATACTTTCAGCTTTATTTAGTTTTTTTCTTTTTTTAATTTTTCTTAAATAACACCCTTATTTCTAAATCATTTGACCCTTTCTGTTTTGTTTCTAGGAATGGTGGGGCAATTAAATTTCTGTTAAAATTATTAAAAAATACTCATATGCCTATGGGCCATCTTTATGTCGTGCTTGGAGAAGTGCCTATTCAGATCCCTTGCTGATTTTTTAATTGGATTGTTTGTCTTCCTGGTGTTGAGCTGTATGGGTTCTTTATACATTTTGGAGATCAAACCCTTGTCCAATGTATCATTGGAAAATATGTTCTCCCATATGGTCTGTTCCCTTTTCTTTTTGATGATGGTTTCTTTAGCTATACAGAAGCCATTCAGTTAGATGTAGTCTCACTTCTCTTGCCCTAACAGGGGTATCCAAACTTTCAGCACCTCTGTGCCACACTGGAAGAAGAAGAGTTGTCTTGGGCCACATATTAAATACATTACAACACATAATCACAAAAATATCTCATAATGTGGGTCTCATTTATATCCATCCTGGGCTGCATGAGGCCCATGAGCTACGGGTTGGACACTCCTGCCCTAGGACATATTTTGGCAAAAATATTGCTATGTAAGATATCTGCAATTTTCCTGCTCTATGTCTTCTTCTAGGATTTTTATGGTATCACAACTTATATTTAAGCCTTTCATCAATTTTGAGTTTATTCTGGTGTATGGTGCAAGTTGGTGGTCTAGTTTCACATTTTACATGTACCAGTCCCTTAGACATATGAAAAGATGCTCAACATCAGTAGCCACCAGAGAGATGCAAATTAAAACCACAATGAGAATCACCTCATACCTGTCAGAATCATCATTAATAAATCAACAAACAACAAGCGCTGGTGAGGGTGAAGAGAAGAGGAAATCCTAGTGCACTGTTAGTAGGAATGCAGACTGGGGAAGCCACTGTGAAAAACAATATGAAATTTCCTCAGAAAACTAAAAGTGGAACTGCATTTTGACCCAGCGAGTCTGCTGTTGGGAATATACCCTAAGAATCCCAAATTACCAATTCAAAAGAACCTATGAACCCCAATGTTCACAGAAGCAAAATTTATAATAGCCCAGTGCTAGAAGCAGCCTAAATGCCCATCTGTAAATGAGTGGATCAAAAAACTGTGATACACTTACACAATGGAATACTATGCAGCAGAAAGAAAGAAAGAAGGAACTCCTACCTTCTTCACTGTGGATGGAACTGGAGAATATTATGCTAAGTGAAATAAGCCAGTTGGTGAAAGACAAATACCATATGATTACACCTATAAGAGGAATCTAATGAACAAAATAGAACCACAGGCATGGAAACGTGGAACAGACTGAAAGTGACCAGAGGAGGGGGAGAGGGCAATAATGGTGGAAAGAAAGGGGAGGGACTAGACAAGGAACATGTATGAATGACCCATGGGAATGGATGACAGTGTGGGAATTGACTGTGGGAGTGGGGAGTGGGCAGAGGAGGGCAAAGGGGGAAAATTTGAAACAACTGTAACAGAATAACAGTAAAAAAATGAAAATAAACAAAAACTTTTAAATTACCTGCAACAAATAAAACTTTGTTAAAATTCCATAGGGTGTTTATTTCATAATGTCTTATGCATACATTAATGTCTTCATTTTTTATAGCCAATTCTCCTTTTTAAAGTCTCTAGTTTTAGTTACACTGAACTACTTTATATACTAAGATCATAAGCTGCAGGAAAAGGTAGGTTTTTGTATAGTTGCATATATTTCAAACTGCATATAAGTATGCTTTCTGCTCCTTACTTTACAATTCAGTGATAAAATTTATAAACCTAAATCTGGAAAGAAAACAGATTTTTTTTTCACAGAAACTTATTCTACTTCTTTAGCCTATAATTTGGATATTTATTTTAAAACCTGTTAACAAAAAAATAACACTATTTGTCCACTTGGTGGTAGCAGGCATTGAAATCCAGATAAAGGTTTTGCTACTTAAGGTACAGTATAATTATGTGGTGAAATTCTTTTAGCCTTTAATTTTATCCTAATTTGTGCCTTGAAAAATTAGCAATTCCACATAAGAAAGTTGTAGTAATTATTTCCTTAAAATTGTCAGAATGTGTACTAATCTGGGGATAGTTATCTTTATTCCTTCTTTGGTTTATTACAGATTTAAATTAAGCTGAGGTTTCTTTAGTGTTATTCTTCCAGAGCCATAGGGATTAGCAATGATGGATTTTGTGGTGCTCTGAGTATAGTTAAGCTCTTGTCAACATAAGTATAAAAATTATTGTTGTTTGTTGTTGCTATGTTTTCTAAAGTAATTAAAGCTAAACACTGTGCAGAGAAAGATGATTAGAAATCTTCAATTCACAAAGGAATCCAGCTTTGCTTTAACATCTAAAACCTCACAATCTTCGTATTTAAAAAATCTATCTAGACTAAAGAACTTAGAGAAAACTCTTGGTGATACTTTCAAAATCAGCCAAAACACTGGAAATTATTATTTTCTATAAAATGTTTGATCCTTATTTCTGAAAGTTTCAGTGACTTGTTTGCTTCTTTTATTTTGAAATTAGTTATAGGATAGTCTTACATACGCACTTCTTAATATGAATATATTTTTAAAATAAGCAGGGAATAAAGTCAGACTTAATTACCTGTTTATTATTTTTCCTTCTAAAGCTGTCAGCTTAAAATTTACTTTTTTTTCTTCTCCTGATATTGCTGATGTCACAGTATTCATAGGAATGGGGACCTTGATAAATGCAGGAAAAGGGAAGTTAATGCCAAAAGCTAGCATTCTTGACATAAGCTAGTGATTTTAGGTTAATACTAGCTTCTCCTTTGCTAGAAAACATTCTTAATATCTTGTGTGGTTTGTAAAATTTTTCTTAGTATTTGTGTTTTAAAATCCTAAGAAGGCTAGAAATATGGTTGTTGTCAATATAATCTTATTCTGAGGCCAGTAATCATTATGGTAAGCATCCTGTCACCATTCAATAGAAAACACTTTATATTTGAAATAAATTGGATTATTATTATCTAGAACTATCCAAGTGAAAATACTAGTATCAAAAAAGATAATTAATCTAAAATCAATTTTTAATGAGAAGTGTTTTGCTATTGGAGATGAATACGGAAAGAAAGTCCAAAAACCCAGTACTGTAAATCCAGTGCTATTGGTTGAGTGCATTTGAGAAAAAAAGAAAATCCAAATGTATTGATAAAAGACAAAAGAAGAGACAAAGAAGCAAAATAATAATAATTTCTGAGTGCTTACCATACAGCATCTTCTATATCCTAAGTACTTTGTATACATCAATCACATATCCTTTCAACAACTTTATAAGGTACACGCTGTTGTTATTTTACTCACTTTATACATAAAAAAATTGAGGCTCAGGAAAGTTTTAAAGATTACCAAAAGTTATTTAGGATGTGATTGAGTTTATATTATAACCCTGTTTTGGGTCAGGCCATCAATGGAGGCTTTTTTTCAGAGAACATTTAAACTGAGCCCTAAAGGGTGTGAGGTACTGGTCACATTAAGGATGTGGGGAATGGTAGAGCGTCCAGGAGAGAAAACCACTGCGCAAAGACACTAAAGCAGGCAAAGGTATGCAGGTTTGAGTAGTAAACATGAGGATCAGGTAGCTGGAAGACTGTGAGTTACAAAGGGAGAGGTACAAGAAAAGGTTAGAAAGGCAAAGGCATGTATTCCATGGCAAGAGAATGGGTTTTTACATTTTTTTAAATGTTTAAATTTAGTATTATTTTATATTAGTTTCAGATGAACCACATAGTGGTTAGACATTTATATAATTTACAAAGTGATTCCTCCAATAAATAATTCTAGTTCTCACCTGGCACCATGCATAGTTATTATAATATTACTGACTATATTCCTTATGCTATACTTTACATACCTGTGACTATTTCATGACTTCAAATTGGTACTTCTTAATTTCTTTTCCTTTTTCACCCAGTCTCCCAACCCCCTTCCCATCTGGCATCAATCAGTCTATTTTCTGCATCTATGTGTTTGTTTTTGTTTTGTTTATTTATCTTGTTCTTTAAATTCCACACATAAGTGAAATCATATGGTATTTGTCTTTCTGTCTCTCACTTGTTTCATTTGTCATAATATCCTCTTTGTCCATCCATGTTGCAAATAGTAAGACTTCATTCTTTTTATGGCTGAGAAATATTCCATCATATATACATACCACTACACTTTTTCCACCCATCTATTAACGGGCACTTGGCTTCCATATCTTGGCTATTGTAAACAATGTTGTAGTAAGTATAAGAATGTGTAAATCTTTTCAAAATAGTGTTTTGGATTTCTTCAGGTATATTCCCAGAAGTGGAATCTCTGAGTCATAATACAGTTTCATTTTTAATTTTTTGAGGTAACACCATACTGTTTTCCACAGTGGCTGCACCAATCTGCATTCCCACCAACAGTGCACTAGGGTTCCCTTTTCTCTACTTCCTCACCAACATTGTTTGTAGATTTATTGATGGTAGCCATTCTGACAAGTGTGAGGTAATATCTCACTGTGGTTTTAATTTGCACTTCTCTGACAATTAATGATGGTGAGCATCACTTCATATGTCTGTTGACCATTTGTATGATCTCTTTGGAGAAGTATCTATTGAGGTCCTTTGCCCATTTTTAAAAATTGGTTTGTCAAAATCCATAGAATGGATAACACCAAGAGGGTACACTAATGTGAACCAAGGACTGAACAATTATGTGTCAGTGTGGGTTTATCAGTTGTTGAGAAATGTGCTACTCTGGTAAGG
This sequence comes from Phyllostomus discolor, assembly GCF_004126475.2. Classification (NCBI taxonomy): domain Eukaryota; kingdom Metazoa; phylum Chordata; class Mammalia; order Chiroptera; family Phyllostomidae; genus Phyllostomus; species Phyllostomus discolor. The sequence goes on from NC_040904.2 coordinate 64,003,467, forward strand.
GGTGTTGTTAATGGGGACGATGTGTGGAGCAGGGGTTTATAGAAATTCTGTAGCTTCTACTTAATTTCCAGAAACCTAAATCTTCTCTAAAAAAACAAAGTCTTTGAAAATTTTTTAAAATAAGAGGGAATGAAACAAGTTTTGGTTTGACTAACTCATTAGCTGAGATGAGGAAGGCTGGAGAGGGTAAGAGTTGTAATGGTAAAAATTGAGCGCACCATTATGGACATGTTAGGTTTGAGATATCTATAGAACAAACAGGGGAACAGGGAAGTAAGCAATTGTACAGGTGGACTATTGCTCAGAAAAATGATTTTAACTGAGGATCTAAATTTGGGAATTGTTAATATAAAGAAGGAATTTGAATGACATTTTATGAAATTAGTGAGGCACAGAAACTTGATAGAGAGGAGAGGAAGGCCCAGATCTGAGCCTTAAAGAACCCCCCATATCATTAGATAAATTATCTAACAAAATATCTCATAAAATTAGATTAGGTTTTATGTATTTCATAAGGAAAATGAGCAACAGAGAGATTGTGGCAGCCTGAGCATATTTAAAAATTTTAAACCAGAAAACATGATTACCAAGGACAATGAAACTAAAGTAATGTTTCTGAAATGTAATTAATTTAAAAATAACCTAAGATACATATTGAGAAATTCGAAGCCACCCATACCTGATCAAAAGACAATTCAGTTTAATATTACAAATAACTCCTTGGTTTTTATAGCTTGCTGATTTTTTTATAGATGTCAAACTGTTTAAAGTTTCAGTTGCTTCAGTATAGTATGGTTCTGTTTCATATAGATTTGGATGATAAAATTACCTCTAAATGTAACCCCCCAAACTAGAAAAAAACACATGCATATGTCATCTGGGGTCTCTCAAGCGTTAAGTTACAATTATTTCTTCAAATTCTTTGTGGTTCTCCAGTTGATTACAAATGTTTCAGTTATGTACATCTATAATTTCATGTGACTGGGATTTCTGAAACATATTTTCAAATACTTTTTAAGCCTTTATACAACTGTTTGGACTTTAAATAAACAAGGACAAAAAGAGTCACTTAGTACTAACCTCTTTAAATGCTCTAATGGTTGTGAGGGCCTCTTTTCAGCACAGCTTGGACGGGGCAGGGGAGAGCAACGGGGGAAAATTGGGAACAATTATAAATGAACAAGAATTTAAAAAAATATACCATGATTTCACTTCCTGCTTTTATTAAGTAGGAAAATTAGCATGCTCTACACAAAGAGCTGGAAGATACCAGAATCAAGTTTAGTCCCGATTTGAAAATAAAATTGTTTTCATTAAAAAATTATATTTGATTCTACTTGTTTCAAGAATTTATATTCTGAAAGTCTTAGTAAATCTAAAATTTCATTTTTCAGAGTCTGTTTAGAGCTCAGATGTGCATTTGAAGCGATTGAGAAGGAATGTGTACTAAGACACCACTAGATCTGCCTCCAGAAAGAGAAGTATAGTTAGGAGAAGTAGCAATGAGTCTGATCATCAAAGCCAACAAACATTGTATTGTGGAGTTTCATGCTGTAAACATGGCCAGCTCAGTTTCTCCATTTCTTCTTCCTTACTCATTTGTTTGTCTGAATTTCCTGGTTTAGAAGTTACATTGACCTAGTCAAGGGTCCAAGAAAAGCTTTTAGATAAAGAAAGTGTGTCTAAAGACTTGACAAGAAAACTGCTTGAGTTGTCAAAGTTGTGAGTAATCTACAGAGAAGACTTATTCAGCTGCATGTACAGAGTATTTTAATTCTCCTAAAACCCTGTTGTGCAGTAGAAGATGTTGACTGGAGAAAGGGCAACCAAAACTGAATTTCATATTTGGTATTAATGGGGGTAAAGCTGTCCATTACTTAGATCCTTAGTTTCTTTGAATTTTGCTTTAATACTATATTAATTTTATATTACACCAAGGGTTTATTTAAACAATACATAAACATCCTGTCATGAGACAAATAACAGGAGAACTATATTTTAGTTCCTAATGATTATTAAATAACAGTGTACATATTCTACTATGCTACTACCCAATACTAAATAAAATAAAAATGTTTTCTACAAGCTGTATCTCATCTCGCTGGCAAAACTGATGGCATCAATTTACAATTTTTTTTCTTTTCCTTATAAAACCTTGTCACTTTTAATCAGTGTCACACAAATTTATATATATAAATATACATATTACTTTTTTGCCATATTTTCAGGTAAGGAAAATTACTTATATGTGTGTTTATTTTAAATATCACTTGATTAAAGGAGAATTTAAAACCTTAGGCAAAATTTTGTTACGTTTTAAATAAATTGTAAAATTTGCACTACAAATGCAATCTTCCCACGCACACATGGAAAGGAAAAAAGTTCCCACACCCCCAGAAGGAAAAGTCTCCACATAGAACATTTTCCAATAAAATTTGTGCAGAACCATCACAGGAGTTAATTTGTAAAACCATAACTAATTCTTGAAATCATAGACCACCCAGCCACAAAACTATTTATGGGTTTTTGTTTTTCTTTTTTTGCTAGTAATTTTAGCTTAATGAGTACCAAAAAGTATCTGGGACAAAAGAAGACATGTCCCAAAGAGGTTTTGAAATACAGTTGGCACTCAAGAAAAAAACATATTACAATATAGCCTGTTCAGTAATTGTGCCATAGCACTTTAAATCACTAAGTTCAAATTTTTAAAGAGAAAAATATTTTTAGTGAAGCACAAAGTTTTAAATTTTCTGGAAAACTTCTTTCTAATAAAATAAGAAAAGTATGCAAAGTAAGAACAAAATATAGTAGTAAATTACATTTCTGATTTTCAAAATTACAGACATACATGATTGACTTCTGATGACTTAATTATATTTCCCCTTTTCAGTTTTGCTTTATGAATTTTGTGTTTTCCCCGTTCTTTAAAAACTCCTTTAAATTAAAGTTGTGGAATACATTTGGCATCAAAATTTGGGTTCATGAAATTAGTCCTTTATTATAAAAGAAATTCACTCAAGTTTATTTTAGAAATACAAGGTTCGTACTAAGATTGAACTTGTAACTGGAGCCTAAATAGTTCCTTTATAATCAGTCTTTGGACAGAGTAATGAATAGTAATATATATTAATAATAAATAATGAAATATTATTATATTTAAATAGTTTAGACAATGATTTGTAATTTAACATTTGTCTTCCTGGTTTGCAAGTTTTAATAGGAAAACTCCATCCTTGTGTGGCCTTGCTTAACTTTGAACATAAGGTAGACAAATGGCTTCGAAAGAGTAAGCAAAAGGTTAATGAAAAACTAGAGCTTCAATGAACTTCCCCCTCCTCATCCTTCCTCCCAAAAGTCTGGGTTTTCTGTCCTTATCTCTGGCAGCATGTGATAATGGTAGAAGCTGGGAGGGCGGGGGAAGCGCTATTCCTTTGATCTTTGTTTAGTGAGAAGATATAGTCATGACCTATTTGACACAAAAGTTTCCTATCAGTTTTCTGGTTGAATCAGTCAGCTTAGAGGAGGGAAGAAATGAACAAAAGAGTTAGGTTCTTACAATGACGTTAAAACCCTCTAATACTTAAGAATATTTTTCCAATAAAATAATATTTGATTGTATCATTTAGAAAACCCAAGGGTTGGTGTTAATCTTCAAACTTCTAGTCTACTTTTTGAATAAATAAAATAATCTTCTCTACCAGATAAATCTCATGAGATAATATTTTACTTATAAAGAATCCATCAAAAAGAAAAATGCAGCAAAACTAGTCTATAGCCCAGTGATTCCAACATGGTCCTGGTCAGAATCCTGCCAAATGTGTCACATAAGCCACGTAGTCTCTCCTTCAGAAAAGAAAGAATACTAACAGTTGCTTACAATTTCAGGATCTTCACAAATTTTTTGAGAAGACTTGCAAAACCCCATTTGTTCTAGAAATCATATCAATATTTGAATACTAATTGTTTGGCAGAGAAAAAAATTTCCACAGCAAAAACTATTTTACATTAAACATTCTAATATAAAAGCTACAGCTTAGTCACACCAATAAAATATTTTTATGAATCAGGTCAACTCCTCCAAGTGTTATCTAACTGAACTGTAAAATTAATTAGTAACTGCAAATGTGTAATTTGGAGTAGTAGATTTTCAATTTAATTTACACTCAACTTTCAGCTTTTATCTAAGAATTCACAGCTTTGCATATAGTACTGTTACTAAATTTTAAATTTAGTAACTAAATTTTAAATCACATAGGTTATTAAAGTGTAAATCACATGAGTTAGCTAAAAGCATTCTAGCTATCAAGTTAGTCTGAAAAACAGACTTTTTAAGAATTTGTTTCAATTTTAATTTCTAGCTCTTTGTAGATTTGACCAAATTAACTGAAGTGTAAGAAGTTTGTAGAACTTATAATTAATAATATATTTTACTAGAAACTTAATAGTTCTTAAAATATAAGCCTATTTGAAAAAAGTATATAAAATATGATTATTTTTCCTGAAGACAGAGAGAAATCTTTATAATACAAAATGTTAACAGTGATTATTGCTGGAATAAGATAGATCGGTTTCCTACTACATTCATTTCTGTTTTGCCCTTTAGACTCGTAGTGTCATGAGGACAGGAAAATATTGGCAGTACTCTCACTGTATTTAAAGCCCCCTGATATATACTAGCTGTATTATAAATATGAGTGAAATTGATGCATCTTGGTTTCAACTCTCTTGTTTTTCACACATTCTTTGACTTCTAAAATTTCAATATAGCTCTTATTTATTAAACACATTCACAGTATAGTTTAAATTTTTCAATGCATATTTACTTAGGCATCATAACACAAAGATTAAAAGCAGAGGTTCTGAAGCCAGACTAACTAGGGTCAAATCCCTACAAGTCATGTGGTATTAGGCAAATTTTTAACTTCTCTTAAACTCCATTTTCTCATATGTAAAATGGACACAAACTTAAATGGGGAGTAAATGAGTTAATACATACAGAGAGCTTAGAAAAACATCTTATACATAGTTTACATTCTATAAATCCACATCATTATTATGATTTGGCAGCCTTGGTATCAGTGAAATAAAAGTATTTCCGAGGCCTTAAAAGATAAATTAAATATCAAAAGCAAAGATTTGTAAATCACCAAAATGGACATTCAAAAAATTCAAGAAACAAGCAAAGGGAAATAGCCCTAAAGGCATTAATAGCCTGTGAAGATATTATTATTTAACATGATAGAACAATATGTTCATGGTAAGACTGATTCATTAAGAACACTTCGAATCTTATTCTTTGTGATCACCTTTAAAAATGCAGAAATTAAAAGAGAAGACAAATTTTGGCAACATTACTAGTGATTTTTCAAATTTGTAACTTAATAAAGGTTTTATTTTCTAAAAAAAATCCATGAAATGCCAAAAATGTCAAATCAATGCCAGATAGAAAAGCCTCTCTGTATTCTTCACCAACATAAATATAAAGAGAAAAGGAGAGTTATGTGTTCTTTAAAATGGAATATTCTACATTTCTATAAATACTAAGCTTGAAAAGTTAAACTGTGGGCAGATAGATATCTACCTATCTCTATATAAACATACTTATATATGTTTATATATAGATAGATGCACACATATATATTTTATATAGATATGTACATACATATATATGTGTGTACATGTATCTATCTATATATGGGATTTATGCCACCTTCTATGAAGATATTTCTTTATATCTGTACTAAATATATGAAATGTTAAATGTTAAGATTATATTTATATTTTCCTTATTAACTTTTAAATACTTCATGAAGCAGGTTATAGGAGAACTATCAATGACTGAAAATCTAATAGCCCTACCAAAAAGCATAAATCACATGAAGGGAACATCTTATATTTCATTTCATAGTGAGTTGACATTTTCATGTTCGTTATGTTGGCTTGGCAAACAAGAGTCTGCCACAGGCCCCATTACAAAAAAGGCAAGGTGCACTTCAGGGAATGGCAAAAAAGTTCACCATGACAGAATTATTGGAGATAATTAATTACAAAAGCAATTATGGCTGAGGCAGTTCTTAGATAAGTTTTGATAAGTCACACAAGCCATGATAAGGAGTCCAGAGCTGAATCAGGAGATGGTGAAGAGGTAAAAGACTAAGCGAGGAGGCATGGTGTCACACATAGCATTTAGAAATGTTCTGGACTATTTCCTCTCCCAAAAAAGCAAGTTAAAGATTGAAAATATTGAATGACATGAAAATTTGAAATAATTAGCCATTAATAGGCTTAGAGGGAACAAAAGTAATATAAATAAGTCAGTAATCTCTGTTGTAAACTAGTAGGTGAGCTTTAACTGGAATGTGTCTGTGTGTGTCTGTGTGTCCCAATGTGTATACACATGTGTACAAGAAGCCAAGAATCAGGCAATTCTAATTCTTTGAAATTATTTATTAAAAATATAATTATGAAAATAAACTTAACATCACTTTCCTATAATGAGTTTTTCACTTTTTGTAATCATCTTCTTAATTATTTCTTTAACAACTTCACATGCTTTTCACAAAATTCGGAATTATCACTAGTTTTGTATTCTTCTCTCTCCAATGTCTAAACTTTCTCTCTCTCTCTTTACCCCTTTCCTTTTAAAAATGTGATGCAAAAAATATTGACTATAGCCCTGGCTGGTGTAGCTCAGTAGATTGAGCACTGGCTGCAAACCAAAGGTTTGCCGGTTTGATTCCCAGTCAGGGTATATGCCTGGGTTACAGATTAGGTCCCCAGTGTGGGCCATGTGAGAAGCAACCACCCATTGATGTTTCTCTCCCTCTCTTTCTCCCTCCCTTCCCCTCTCTCTAAAAGTAAATATTTTTAAAAATAAGATATTTAAAATATATGTTGACTATAACTTTTTATCTGTTACACACACATGATTTTATAAACATTAAAAAGTAATAAAACATAATTTTTCTCAGTTTTAAGTCAATAAGATATTCTAATAATGTATCTTTTCATAATCTAGTAATTGTAAATTAATACATAATTTTAAATGTTTGTATTTCTTCTTAAAGGAAAATTAAAATTAGTTGCAATTACTGTTCCCCTACTAGCTATTACACAATTTTGAATTGCCATTCTTTGCTATCTTGTTAATAAATTCAATTATGTCATTCACAATACAGGGTCTGGCACAAATAATGCTCCTATTTTTTTACAAAATCATAAGCATGTAATTCTGTAATATAATATCACACTCAGACACACCATATGATATTTTAGATGAACTGTTCAAATTCAAATTGTAAATTACTCCACCCATTTACCCTATCAACCACACTCAAGCAGGTGTTATTTCTGCTGGACCCTGTATATGACATGTTCATTCATGCATTTATTCATTAATTTTTAAATTTGCTTAATAAACACTTTTGATCACTTACTCAGTAATTGGCACTGTGCTAACACAGTTAGTTATGATTTCTGCTTTCATGGAGCTTAAAATTGAGTGGGGTAAACAGACAGTTAAACCAGCAATTGCAGTACAATGCACTGAGCACCAAATAATTAGGATGTAGCTCACATTCCTCCAACCTGTGTCTTCACATAAACTTCTCCTCCCATCCCCCCCAAATAAAAATGTATGAAACACTATTCAACTCTCAGAAGACTTTAAGAATAGTGTAAATTTTTACTGCAACATTCCTTAAAGAAACAGATAAGAAGCGGTTACATATTGTCATATAGAAAGCTTCCAAGCAGCATTTCTGTCTAGGCATCTCTCCTTTTCTCTAAATTCTCCTGTTGGTAGCAGGTATTACAATTTTCTCCTCCTTTTTATGTAGCCAGTCTCCTCTTCTCTATGTGTGAAGTAAGTCGTCTGTCTACCACATTCTTTTTCCAATTTCTGAAATTTCTTTACCTTTTTTTTATGTTTTCCAGCATATAACTTTCTTTTGGAAGTGTAACTTATTTTCCATTTTACTGCCTGTCTCTTGAAATGCACCTGGTTAGCAAAACCTATTACCACCAGAGTAGGTGACATATTCATTGCCATAAGATACATTGTGTGATGCCCACCATCTCCCTGAAAATGAAAGGAGACCAAATGAGTAAGCAGGAGTTATCCAGGATAATTTCTAGGCAGAGAAAGTATCCTGTAAGAATAATAGAAAAAGAGACTATGACTCCATGTGAACCTAAAATGGTAAGTAGGTACTCCATCATGGAGTACCTGTTGAGCCAAATTAAGAAGCTTACCCATAACATATTGTCATTTTCATATTTATTTATGTTACTATTGAATCAACACCTATGTTCCCCTCTAGATGGAAAGAGCTATGCAGCAGAGGCTATGACTCTTTTGTTCACTTTTATATCCTTAGTATCAAATCAGCACCTAGAACTAAGATTAATAAATATTATTTTTGTAAACAATGAATTAATAGTAGATTTAAGCTTTAGGTATAGTTGTGAAAACAGTAGATTTATCCAGTATCCAGGCCCTCTTGGTAGGTGTGAGTGTGGGACAATGGTGTTTGGTGAATGATGAGAAATTATTAGATGAAATAATTGTTTAGGTAGTTTATGTTATAAAAGAATTAAGAGTACATGGAGACTGAAAAGAGAAAAATAAAAGACAAAGGAACAGAAGATATTAATGATTTTTGAGAAAAGGAGTTTTTAGAAGAGAGGGTGAGTAGAGCTAGAGGAAAAAGACTTTTATGAGAGGATGGATCTATGGACATAAAAGTAATGATTCAAATGTGAACCAGTTCTTAACGATGTTGATAAAATCCAAGATCTGAACATAGAAGGTCATGGCTAACATGAAGTGAATGTCTTTGGAGATCATGAGATCAGTGAACAGAGAGAACACAATGACTTCAGGTTGATAGCAGGATCCGGGGTAGAGGCAGTTGTGAATACTGCATCAAACAGGTGCTGACCAACTTCCAAGCCCAAGGTGTATGGATTCTGGTGAAGAACAGCCAGCAGTGGAGAAGAACATAGACATGATATTTTTCAGGGAGTTACTTTCAAGTTGAGAAAATGATGGCGAAGTTTAGAGAAGTAGCTGAGATTGCAGGAAAGATTGTTGAGCTTTGTCCCAGAACATACAATTAAAAAGTTGGGAAAGAAGGAAAAAGTAGTGATAGGGAGAAAAATAGAGAGTAAGAGTGGAAAACAGACCAGGTGACTTTGGCTTAACTGACAATAAATAACACAGCCAATCCAGTTGAATAACCAGGGAAGAAGGGAAACAGGCACTTCAGATCTCTCAAAATATTTGCTAGCCTGTCATAATCATTTTGAAAATTTCTAGGATTACAATTTGAAGAGACTCTGGTCCCTCTGGAAAGAGTCAAATTTGGGTGGATTGAGTGATCTCCAAACTGAAACCCTAGCACACAGTTTCCCAGTGCCAGTCACAGGCCTGGTGTGTGAATGCTGAGTCTAGTGACAAAGGCCCTGATCCTCTCAGGTATAGACTGTTGACACCAGGAATGGGACATAAGCTAACTCAGCATCTGAAGAATCATATTTTCTGTTCACCACGAATATTTACCAGTTTCCGCATATGAGGCAGTGGTTTGACAGAAGAAATTTTACAATTATTGACTTATGAGCTGGTCAGTTTATTCACTTTTAGTTATAAATACCTGTATCAGACAGATGAGACATCTGAGTGAACCTGACAAAGGGCTTCTCCTCCTTTAGTCAAGATATTTGGGAATCCATGTTTTCAAAAGAAAGCACACTAAAAAAAAGCTCCAAATTTTGAGGAAAAACATGTGGGATTTTCTGGAATCTATGATTTGAGTTATTTGTGGGGTATTTTTATATATATTCTCCCTGACAGGAAGATTGTGGAAGTCTCACAACTTGTCTACAATTTCCATATGCTAATGTAATTTGTCTGGATAGAGAACTTCCTAAAATATTTACCTGAAGAGAAAGGCTGACTGCCTGGATGACAGCATACAGTAGCTCACCCTGATGTCTTACTTACATAGACCCTCATTGCTGTCTCCTTACTGTGCTTGCACACCAAATGTTACCATGATGAATTAAATGGGCATTTTTCTTTATTCCAAATCAATGGCAGAAATCAAAAAGCTGCTACAAGTTATTTCCACAAGAATGCCTCCCAGAATAGGATGAGTTATAGTTATTCTTGCCAAGAGATGCCTTCTGTTGTACTCTATTACTTCCTAGGATCAAATAGTTTGAAATCATGCCAAGCTAATTAGCTAGTTCAGTGACTATTATATTAACAGCCCAAATAAGCCAAAAGAGGTCACTGTCTTAGTACTCAAGTGCAGCTTTATTACTTTTCTCACCAATCAGAAAGTGGCACAAAGTATCTCAGCAATGAAACTCCATATATTATCTTTATGTAGACACTTCGCAATGCTTTTTAAAGAATTTTTGCCATTTGTTAAATTCAGAATCCTTATAAGTAAAATGTCCCTACCCTCTAAAGAAATACATATTTGTTAGCTATTTAATTTTCACATTTGCTTTTATTACTCCATAAGCATATATGTAAGCTTCTAATCAATGCAAGGCACACAGTGCTACAGGGAAGACACCTTTATGAAGCAGTGTAGTTTATGATTTCCTCCTTCCTTATAATGAACATTGCTAGGTTGGCCTTTTACAGTAGTATGTGGGTTTTTTTAAATTTTATCTTGTTGTATTAAGATTTATTTTTAAGTGTAGGTGAGTCTAATATATCAAGACCCTAAGCCCTGAGTTTTTGTTCTGGCACGAGTTGTTGTAAACACGTGACCTCTGCAATGATGAGTTATCCATCTCTTTGGAGACCCCTGTGTTCTACAATCAGTGTGGCTATAATATGTAGAGAAGGTTAGTGATGCTGTGAATGGAGACCTAAACCTGTTTTTTAATACTTATCTGACATCTCAGTCAGGTAATATATATAAACATTATTCTGTTTGTTTGCTCATTTGTTTTTAGTAGGCTGTCTTCAAGATTAATCGTATTGGGGGTACTGTGTGGAAGTGGGCAAAGGAAGAAAAAGCAGGGACTACTGTGATAGCAAAAACCATAAAATACAATTAAAAATAAAATAAAATAAAGATAAGAAAGTTTAATTGTATTCACTTTTAAAATTTACAGGCTCATTTCTCCTTAATTTGAAAAAATATTACAAACTTCTTGAAAATTATTATACTATGAGTTTTTGCTAATAAGGAAGATGCATAATGAGAAAGGGCTACCATAAATACAAGAATGCTTTTTATTTAGTTTGTATTGTTATTAGTTTGTATTGTGTTGTATTTTATGTATAATTGCTAATTGTCCTGTGATTATATTAATGGCAGATATTTGTGTAACATTTACTATGTACCAAGTACTATTCCAAAATCTTTAGTTTTAACTCATTTAGTTTTCATAAAAAAATTCAAAGGAGTTACTATTCATTTCCTCATTTTATATATAAGGGAACTGAGGTTCAGAGAAGTTTATGATACTTGGGCAAGTCACATGGCTAGGACTTGAAATTTGAATTCAGGTAGTCTGGCTTCAGTCCCTGTGCCTAATCATTACGCTACATGGCCTCTATAGGTGAGACTTAGATATCCACACAGAGGTCACGTTTGATTTGCTGATTCCTTGCAGTAATTTCACTCTTTCTACATACTCAAAACTCCCTAATGCCAGGTGGCCACAGTCCAGAGTTTGGGATCCATAGTTACATAATTCACTGATAGCTAAATTGGAGTTTTTCCACCCCCCCTTTTTATTTTCTATTTAATTGCTTTCCTCTAGTTTCCCACATCTTTAATTCTAATCCAGTGCCTTGACTTTGGATATGACCTAGGTATTAATGGATTGCATAGAGGAATAAGAACCAGTGTAGCTTTTCAGAAAATACAGTGAAGACATTTTTTTTCTAGACATTCTGTATTATATAAATTTTTAACTTTTAATATATGAATATATGAATAGGCAATATCTGTCTATTCCTGCTTCTCTCTTTGTTCATCCTAGTTACTCCTGGACATTTTCTGTCAAACTAAACATAATTTAAATGGATCTCTATCTTTAATAAACCATTAGAAATCATTAACAGCTGCCATTAACTGGGTCAGTGCATCTAGCCACCTTCTTGGATGTCTTAGATAAAGGGACACTTTGTATCTTGTTTGCCTTGGCTGAACTTGTCGCCCCATATCTTTACTATGAACCTATGATTGGAAGTGACAGAATAAAATGATTTCTTGCTTGTGTGTCTCAAAGCTAAAGTCACAGCTAGGATAGAGATCTTCCAATTTAAGTTAACATTACCTATTGCAATTTATACCTATTAATGTGTTTGTTAACAGGTAATTCAAAAACAAGGCTTGTCAATTTCCACTTTCAGCCATCTTTTCCATTGTCACATGGGAGAAAGCATAATTCTTTATTGCCCCTCTCATGTTACATCTTCTTCCACAGGGCTGCTACTCAATTTATAGTTGGAAATATTAAATAATATTTCCTTTTTTGTCCTAGGCATCTTGTTCCTCCTTTTCTTTACTTTTGATAAAGTAAATGTACCTGGAAAAGTATGTTGGTAGTATTGATAGTTAAAAATAAACTACCAATTATATAAAGTTTTACTAATTTGTAGGACAGTAATGCTAGCCTGGGTTGTTATGATTGTGATTGGGATAAAGTCTCCAAAATATGCTAAATGCAAGAATATAAATTAAATTATATTTTTAAGCCCTCACTGGAGTGCCTCAGTTGGTTGGAGTGTTATTCTGTAACCCAAAGATTATGAGTTCGATACCCAATCAGGATACATACATAGGTTGCAGGTTCAATCCCTGGGCATGTATGGGAGGCAACCAGTTGATGCTTCTCTCTCACATTGATGTTTCTCTCTTTCCCTTCCTCTCCTCCTTATTCTCTCTCTAGAAAACAATGAAGAAAATATCCTCAAGTGAAAATAAAAAAATTATATTATTAAAATTTCTCATATAGGCATTTTTGTTCATACTGATTTATAGCTAGAATGTCATGGAATTTATAAAGGGCTTCATGTTTACTAGGCAAAATATATACACTGTAAATCCACACTTATCCATATGAACATCATAGAAAGATTTTATTATTAGCATTGTCATAACCAAACCTATCAAATGCGTTCAAATTCATAAGAAAGCAATTGAAGAATGGTAAAACATTATTAATGTCTTACATTTAACTGAAATATATGAGTTATTAAACTGTTCTTTGTTTAATCATATTTTTTTCTGATTTTTACTTAATTGAAATGTAGTGAGTATTCACATGTGAGCTATTTTTCCAGGTAGGGATTAAATGATGAATAAGACATGGCTACAACTCTCAAAAACCATACATGAGAGTAGAGAACAAAAATATAAAGCAATTAATTTTATTAGATTAAACTATGTGAAATTGATGATATTCAAAACATTTTTACCTACATACTGATATTTTTATGATTCAATTTGGTTTTATGAGCCAGAATGAGATGACCATCACAGTGGAAATACAGGCTACCTTCTAAGAGTGAAGAAGAAAAACATTTCAAAAGGCTGAGAAAGCCTACACAGCAAAGGTAGAATTTGCACAATATCTTCAAGAATTTGAAAGAATTGGATATAGAATGCCTGTAGAGACTGTTATTTTATTCATTTGTTGGGCTTTTTCCACTTCTGCCGTGGTGGTTTGTTGACAGGGAGTCAGTCGCAGGAACAAGCCAGGGAGAATGGAGGCAGGAAGCCTTGAGGTGCTGCAGTGCTGGGCTCTGGGCAGAGGGCAAGAATCAACATTGGCCACTGACAGAGCATCTTATTGACAGGTTCTCTAGCAAAGTGTTAATGACTTACTGTAACCCTGTTCAGATAGGTGATAAAAAGCAGAGTGAGGATAGGGACAGTGGTGAGTTAGTAAATGTTTAATATCTGGCTTTTTGGAAGTGGGAGAAGCCCTGGTTTGGAGCTTCTGCCAATTTCCAAAGCCAGTTTGGAGCTGTCAACCTTGTGGATGTAAGAAATGCCCAACCTTGTGGATGTAAGAAATGCCCAAGAATTTTTATAAGAGTTTATTTGAGCCAAAACTGATGACAATTCTCAGGAAGCAGGATCTCAAATGCTATGGAGGACAGGTTTGCAGTTTTTGTTTTTATGCATATGAAATTAAGGAGTGAAGTATGAAAGTTTACAAGAAGATGAGAGAAAGCTAAGCAAGGATTGGATTGTAGGATACTTAAGATTATGTGCTCTCTTGAGGGTAGTTATGTTTATTTAAAAGGTGTGTTAACCTAGATTCACAAAAACACAGGCAGGGCTTTCCTCAGGCAAAGATTAACCTTTTACTAAAAACGCTCTATCAGGCTGTCACTAGCCTCCATGATCTGCCCAGGGTTGAGTCTATGGTCAGATCACCTGTGAGTTTATATTCCATGGAACCCCATTTTCTGTCCACAGCCTGATGGCACCATGGTGGAGCTGGGAAAGTCAGCTCTCACAAGGCAAGCCAATGTGAGCTGGTTCTCACACACCTGTAGTGGCAGGTATTTTCCCTCAAAATGAAATGACCATCGTGGACGCCGGTTGAGAATGGTGTGTTCAAGTGCACTGGTGTCATTAAATTTGTCCTATAAGCCCTGTCAGATTTATGATGTTTCCAAGATCTATCTGGTATACTTGTGTGGAGAGTACTCCAAAATTATTTTTAACTATGGTAGAAAACCATTTATTCCTCTCTCAATGTACTACAGAATTTATACTTCTCCCCTACCTTTCCCCCCCAAAATCACATTACTCTTTTTCCATAATTAATGGATGAATTTCCAAAACTAAAATGTTATATTTTCTACTCATAATAAAAATAAAATGCATTATACATTCATAACTGTTTTGATGTTCCAGTGTTTGCTCCATTCTGGAGAGTAATTATTTACTTTCCAAAAACTGTATAGCTTTTATCTTTTCAGTGAGAATTAAAAGAATAAAATCTTTATGACTATCTGTCTAGTCCTTACATGACACAAATGAGAGCTACAGAAACTTAAATACAAATAATTTATAACAAATTTGCTAAGAATTTACTTTCTAGGCTGTTAGTTTGGGCCACCATAAAAAGAAGAATAAAGACCTTAACAGTTGCTATTATCAGATGCCAGCTTAATTTTAGTTATTGTATTGAGATTTATTCAAACACTTACTGGGTCCTTAATCTAGCCACTAATCAGATCTGCTGTTACCTGGTCTTCCTGAATAAACAAAATTCATGGGACAAGGTTTCTTCATCTGAGAAAAGTGCTTTATTCTTTATTTAACTTTTGTTAGGAGGTTAATTTATGAGAAGGGAAGATTTGTGAACTTATATAAGACTTCTCCTGGCCTTCACCATACTGAGAGATTTTTCTCTCTTATTCGGACCTTCTGATAACCAGATTCCTTTAGGTCCCTGTTAAGTCATAGGGCCAGGGTTTATACAAAAGATTGTATACTGGCATTAAATCTCCTCCTAACCCTTGCCCTTATTTTAGATCACTGCCCAGATCACATCAGTGTAATCCAAATAATGTGGTTTTCTTTATTTTTGTCCCATCTGCTACACATGCAAATGTTTAAATATGTTTCCTGGTTCCTTTTAAAAATGCGTATCCATTAACACAATCCACATCATTTATAGCCCTGAACCACTGGTGCCTTTTCAGAGCATGAATTTGCGAGATGGTGATGAACACTTCCTAATGCCAACACTCATTTTCTCTAACTTGGTAGCTAGCATCCAACTTCCTCTCTCAAGTTCTGCTTCAGTTGTGGGTCTAACTCTGTGCTTGAAAATGTGGTGAGCTCTGACCTAGGTTTCTCCACACTGCAGACCACTGGGCTACAGAAGGTACCACACTATGGGTACTGCTGGTCTAGGGATTCGGGGCAGGCTGACACAAAATACACCAGTTTGGCAAAAGTTGGTTTACAACTGTGAGTACACGAAACAGAGTTTATCTTTGTATTATCATAATACAAATGATAATACAGTGATTATCGCATTATTCTCCACATGAACAACTGCACCCTACTTTTTCCCAGCCCCATATAAACAGCCTGCTTTGGTCAGTTATGGAAACTGATACCTATGGGGTCTTCATGTGTATGAAATTAAATTTGTTTGTTTTTCTTCTGTTAATCTGTCTCATGTCAGTTTAACTATTAGACTAGCTGAGAGAATTTAGAAGGATAGAAAGTTTTTTTTTCCTCCATGACATGGTGAAATCGATGCCTCCTCTTGAGGAACAGTTTAGCCAATGTAACTTCTGGTCTCATGTCCTAGGGGTGTCCAAACTTTTGGCATCTCTGGGCCACACTGGAAGAAGAAGAATTGTCTTGGGCCACACATTAAATACATTGCTACATATAATCACAAAAAAAACCTCATAATGTTTTAAGTGAATTCATGATTTTGTGTCAGGCCTCATTCATAGCCATCCTGGGCTTCATGCAGCCCATGGGCCACTGGTTGGACACCCCTGAGAGTGAATCATATTTTGGGAGAATAAGAAAATGAAGAAAAGTAAAAGAAAAATAACTTCAGTCACAATTTGATTCTAAAGCTGGGTACTCTGTGTTTTCAACAAAAGAGCTGTTTTTGGGAAAAAGATCAGTAATGCCCAACATTATCATTCTATTCATTTCCCTAAAATTTCATATTGTTTTTGTCATTTAACTTTTGTCTTTTACATTTTTCCCTTTTTCTTATCTTATTATTTTTGCCTGCCTTATTTTACACTTTCAACTCTATTTGATCGTGCTGTGGCCTTAGAGTCTAATTTCAAATTGTCCAAATGAAGATAGCTATCTTCTCAGACATTTGTTGTTTAACTCACCTCTTCCTCCCCTCTCCCTTCACCTTGAACCTTTGACCACACACACCCTTCCTTTTGTTAAAACTTCATGCAAACCACTAGCTGAAAAACCATCCTGATAGTTCCATGTATAGGTGTATTTGCTGGGAAAGAAAAATTTTAACTGAGTACCCATCTGTTTTTTTCTCTCTTAATCCCCCGAAGGCAGGCAGGGCCCCAACAATCTGGATGAGCTCATTTGGACAGTGTGAAGAGAGGCAGTGTAGCATCCACTAGGATACTTGTCTCTTCCTAGAATCCACACTGAAAACTGTTTCCTTTGAGGGCATCTGGATCATCTTCTTGAATGAAATTTTGTTTCAGGATAAATGTGATTAGTGGAGCCTCAGATTTATGTTTATTGTTCCTATAATACTTACAAAAATAATTCTCCCCTTAAGAAGGAGTTAAAAATAGCTTTCTTTATCTTGAAGGCCAATCTTATCTCTATAGAGACAATCTCACAATCTTAGAGCATGCTATATCTGTAACATTATTTTTTATAATCATTCATTCATTCATTAAACATCATTGTGCTGGACATTTATATCTGAAAGAATACTGAGTCATGATTTCTATCAATTATTACACATAATAAATGATTGCACAGTGTTATTAGAGCTGAGTTATAAATTGCTAAGGGAGCCCATTAGAAAGATACCTAGAGGCCAGGTGGCAAAGAATGTGATCCGATTGAATGAATGCTATATTTAGGTCTTAACAGCAGCAAATAGTGAAAAATGCCTGCTTTTTGCAAAAGAAATGTCATTGAAAGGGGTAACCATATTAATATGCTGATGCTTGCAAAGATCTTCAGGTTTGAGATATTTGTTGAATGGATGAATGCAACCTATTATTTTAATTGTTCCATTTAGTTTAAGAGCATAATCAAAAGTAATTTTGTCCTCTGCCTCATCCTGAGAATGCAACAAGCATTTATTTCTAGTATACCTTGGTATATCAGTGGCTTTTCAGAGTTGAGTACATAAAATGTTATAGTCAGATTTATGTTTTGACTCTGGGTAAAAAGAGTCAAAAGCAATTTAATTTGATTATTAGCATTGTGTGTTAGGCGATTGGACACCACTTGATCAGAAGAGAGGAATTAAGTTGATTTGACAGCCCTCCAATTTTGCTTTTACTTTTATTGATTCATTGAGTCCTGGCTTTTCTATACAAGGTTGTTCTTGAAAAAGGCAATGATGGGCACATGTAACCTAATCACATTTCATTGTCCATTTTCTGTGGGTAATGATAAACTTCACTACCCAGATCAATCAGTCCAATTTCCTCTAATAGAATACAACCTAAAGAAGAAAGACCCTTGATTAAAAGCAGTTTCTTTCACAAGATATATTAAAAGGGGAAAATTAACTAGAGGCATTTAGCTTTATACTTTTGGGTTAGATTTTATTTGAGGTATACTACTAAATTAAACAGTACTTAGGGTAGTGTATGGGAGTCAAGGAAAAATACTATTTTCATAATTAATTATAGAAGTTATTCAGGGAACCATATATATTTGGAAATTGAAGAGATTTTAGACACAATTAAAGTTTGTCTCCTCAAACAAAAACAGGCTCAAAGTCATATGGACCAAAGTACAAAATGAGAATTTTGTCAATTGATCATGCAGAGTGCCTGCCCCTCCCCCTTAAAACCGCACTAGCAAACAAATGGTGTATTTTCTCCAGAATATATGATCACATATTGTAA
This sequence comes from Phyllostomus discolor, assembly GCF_004126475.2. Lineage (NCBI taxonomy): Eukaryota > Metazoa > Chordata > Mammalia > Chiroptera > Phyllostomidae > Phyllostomus > Phyllostomus discolor. The sequence continues at coordinate 64,022,077 of NC_040904.2, forward strand.
CATTTTGTATATATTGAAATTGAATTTATAGTTAGTATTTCAATGTTTATATTTTTTATGGCTTTATCCTTTCAATTAATAAATTAGAAACATAATTGCTTGCCAAAATGCACAGAGAATTGTTTCAGAGAGTTAATATTGCACATGTTCCCAGAAGTCAATTATGTTTGTAGGATTTAGAGATTGTGATGAACTGAACCCAGATTGATGTATGCAATTAAGATCTTTCTAACCTGTGTATCAAGAGAATTGTTTAAGTATTGAAGAGTTTATACTAGGAAATGAGTTTCATTTAAAGCACATAATTCCAGTGCCATAAAAACATAGGGGAAAAATAAACCAAGGGTTATATGCAAAGAAAAGCACTTATTCTGAGATGTTATTTATTTTGTTGATTTGTGTGTAAGCGAGAAAGAGAGAATTAGAAATTATTAAATATTCTGAACAGGGGTATGATATTTGTGATAATAGATGTTGAATCAAAAGTTTGTCAAATAAGAGAATACATGTTAAATTTTTTAAAAATTATAAATATATGGATATATTCCAAAGCCAATTAGGTGGAAGAGTGTCCAGGGAAGGAATGAGAGAAAAAAAGAGGAAGGGGAAATGAGACTTTTGGGGAAGGGGTGAGAAAAGACAGACTTCAAGACATTTGAGAGTACAGGAAGTGAGCTGAGGTTCAGAAACTAGGATTCTAGTCATTTGAACCCCAAACTTTAGAATGTCACTGCTACTAAGATGATAACCAGCTTATTTAATCCTTTAGAGCTCTTCTCATGTTCCTTTATTTTTAAAGATTACTATGCTTCTAAAATGAATAATATCTTACTATAGAGCACAGAGAAGTTTAAGGTCATATGAAAATCCACCAAAGGATCAACTCCAGTCAGATATTCTCCTTAGCTCTTTCGACTGCCCAAATAACGTATAATGAAATACTAGAAGTACTATTAGTATTTGTGTTGAAAATTATTATAGCATATATTCAGTAAAATTCACTGAAACTAACACAAGCAGTCCTTTCCTTGCAAGATGGTGCCAGACTGTGAAAACGGCCATGTGAGCTAAATTGTGTAAAAATCTTAATGAGAAAAATTATGATTGTCTCAAGACCCTTAAAAGTTTTAGGCAAAACATTAAAAATTCCCCTACTGTCTGTCATAAATGAATGGGAAATTTAAAAATTATAGGAAAACCAATATTCATTTAGTAGATTGTAATTTAAAATACCAGAAACACTGAGATTTAGTGTTTTATTACTTTATAAAAAACTGATTGACCAGAGACATTTAAATAAAGAGCAAACTAACAGTAACCAGAGGGGAGGGGAGTGGGGGATAACGGGGGAAAGAAAGGGAAGGTTCTTCGAAACCTTGTAAAGGCTCCTATAAAGGACCCATGGACAAAGGCAATGGGGGAGGGGAAGGGTTGGGTGTGGAAGGTAGAGGAGTGTGGGGCAGGGGAGAGTGGCGTGTGGGGGGGGGGATGGGGACAACTGTAGTTGAAAAACAATGAAAAAAAAGGCTTAAAAAATAAACCTTGATCAAGAGTGGTTTAAACAGTCCTTGCCTTTTCCTTGTTGTATAAGTTATGCTATGGAAAATACATCTTTATATAACTTCATAATAGTCATAGTTCTTTCCAAGTTTGGATCAGCATCCAACAATTTATTCTTTGTGCTTTCAATGTAATGAAATGTCTTTGAGGGTGCCTAATGTGGAATATTTTGCCAGATTCAATTCCTCTTTCTTCACAGCCACTTTCCTCATTATGCCAGCAAGTTTGCCTTCGCTGAAGTGCCTCTGGCTGCATATCTAGTCTCTGGAAGAGAGGCATTGTCAACGTTCACACAGATAGCTTTTGCATCTTAAATTCCATTTATGTTCAATTTGAATTTCACTTACAGCACCGTCACTTTCCAATTTATTACTGAACTTGGTTAAACTTTATTGTGTTGTGGTAAAAACACTTAATGAGATCTATTCTCTAAATACATTTTTAGCATATAATACATTATTGTAAACCGTTGTGCAGCAGATCTCAGATCTTTAGAACGTACTCATCTTGCATAACTAAGACTACATACCCATTCCCCTTCTCCTGAACCCTGGTGACCACAATTTTATTCTTTGCTTCTATGAGTTTAATTATTTTAGTTACTCACGTGCTGTAGCATTTGTCTTTCTGTGATCAGCCTTTTGCACTTAGCATAATGTCCTTAAGATTTATAGATGTTGTTGCACATGGCAGAATTTATTTCATTTTTAAAGGCTTAAAAATACTCCATGGTACATATTTACCACATTTTCTTTATTCATTTACATGTCGATGACTTTGGTGCCTTTATAAGAAGAGAAACACCAAGTAATCTCTTTCACACACTCAACAAGGAAAGGTCATGTAAGGACATAGTGAGAGAACAGTTGACTACAATCCAAAAAAGTGCTCCCATAAGATTTTAATCTGCCCTGCCTGGTGTAGCTCAGTGGACTGAGTGCTGGCCTGCAAACCAAAGAGTCCCTGGTTCAATTCCCAGTTAAGGTTCATGCCTGGATTGTGAGCTGGGTCCCCAGTGGGGGATGTGTGAGAGGCAACCACACATCGATGTCTCCCTGTCTCTCTCTCCCTCTTTCCCATCTCTTTAAAACTAAATAAATAAAATACATATTTTTTAAAAAATGTAATCTGTTGGCACCTTGATTTTGTACTTCCTGACTTATAGAATTATGAGAAATAAATGCTTGCTGTTTGTTTCCTGAGCTTACAAAGATAAATGTGAATGTGCTAAACTTTTATTTGGGTTATTTAATTTTTTTCTGATATTCTTTCGTATAAAGTGGAATATTCAAGAGTCTGCTATGATTCTTCAGTTTCCTTTGTGTCAGTGGAAGTCCATTTAACTCAAATACTTTTTGGTTATAAGAGAGACAAGTCCACTTAGGCTAGCCCAAGTAATGGTTGGATTGGAGAATTAGTTATTGTAAGGATAAAAGAGGTATGATGGAATTCAAGAAGAAATTGCAAGTAACAAGGCTTGTAGAAACTTCACTTTGGCAAGGTTTCTAGCATTCTTCTACTGTGAAATAAAGTAGATCAACTTTAGTCAAAACATACAGACTCTCAAATGAAGACTAATGGATTGGGATGCACTAGTTAGAAGGTGCCATATATCACTGCCCATGCCTTTCCTTCCCATCCACGCTTGGGTCCTAAGGAAAAGGCAGCTACCCTAGATGGAGCACTGCATGCTTGTATGAACTCCTGAAGTCAGAACAGTAGATGACACAGCATGAGGTCTTCAAGAATTTTTATAGGTAAAATATGCGGGCCCACACATTTAGTTTTGAGGAAGGTGCCGAAAAGGAAAGTCATATTTAAATAGGCACCTCTAGAAGAATCTTATGATTACATTTAGTCCCCCACCATCTTCCTATCTTATCATAAAGCTTTGCAATAGCAATGCTTTTTATTTTGTTCAAAAAGATTGACGGTCCACTTTTTAGGACACTTAATTAATCCTCTAACCGCCCCCAAACCCAAGTTCTGTCAACTTTTTCTGCGTAAAGGTAGGTAGTAAACATGTTAGGCTTTGCATTACATATGGTCTTTATGGTAACTGGTCAACTTTGCCCTTGTAGCATAAAAGACAGACATAGATAATGTGTAAATAAATTGGGATGGCTGTGTTCAAATAAAACGTTAGTTACAAAAAGAGGCAGTAGACTGGCACAGTTTGCCAATCTCTGATCTAACAACTTACTTCTGTGTATGTTTCCCTTTTGATTTTGTTATAAATCCCCTATGGTTGCTTATATTTGAAAAGGAGGTATTCCAAAAGCCTGAGTAATACAATAGCTAATTAACTTTCTATTAACTCTACTTAGTCCATGCTTACATTTACTGCTAGATCTCAAAAAGACATAAATAGTACACAGAGTGAGAAATATGTAGGAAGGTACACAGTCTTGAATTCACTTTATTCTGTGACAGAGAGGGGACATGAACAGCATTAAGTGATGCAGTGATGTCAAAGAAGATGAGACCAAAAAAAGGTCATTGGATTCAGCAATTAGGGGGTTATTGGTGACCTTTAAGGAAATGGTTTCCAGAGAATCATTGAGGCAAAAACTAAAATTCAAAGTATTTAGGTCTGATAATAATAAGCTATGGAAACATTTTTCATATTAAACACAGGTTAATTTAAAATTCACTCAAACCAAATATTATCTTCACTTAAACACATTTCCAGAATAATTTGAAGCCAGAATAAATAAAGGTATTACTAAAATAGCTTTGCCTGCAGCATATTTTTTTTTCTGTGTGCACACGTTTATTGATTAAATTCCCTATGCCACACTTGAATTTAAAGCTGTGACCTGTGATCTCAAATTGACTTCCTGACAATAATGATTAGGCTAGTGGGTGAGCAGCACAAATTTCCTAATAATCTTTCTGTAGTAAAGTCAATGACTTTTTCAAAGAGAGGATCCAATTATTATAAAGGGGGGGGGGGTTCATTGACATACTTCCTTAATCCACTCCACTTTTTAGTCACAGATCTAAACATATTTTGACTTTTTATAATAATCCATATAGTTATTTGCCATGACTGTTGACATTTAATTTCAAGTATCACAAAAACCACTTCAAGGTAGAATTTTTTTTTTAAAAAATCATTCCACTCTAATTTCTACTTGATTTCTACTCTGCACGAAAACAAGATAGAATTTTAACTTAAATATGGGAATATAAACAATTATAAAGAAAGAACTATTTCTCGTGTCTTTACATTGTTGAGTTGGTTACAGTGATTATCCAAGTATTTGTTATTATTGAAGTAAATTTGAGAATTGTCTTTCTATTTCTACCACCCAAAATTCAGAACCATCTTTCTGTTTTGACATTTTTGGGGAGGGGGTGGCTGTTGTTACTGCTCATTCTGACTCTTCTTCAGCTCCCTGAACCTCCATTTTAGCTCAATGCCATAGGATGTCACATAGTTGATAGATTTCTTTTTGTCTGAGTTTTTTTTTAAATGCACTTTAGTACATATTTCAGGAACAGACCTACTTTTTTAAAAAAAAGATTTATTTTATTTATTTATTTTTAGAGAGGGAAGGGAGGGAGAGAGAGAGAGAGAAACATCAATGTGTGCTTGTCGGGGGTCATGGCCTACAACCCAGGTATGTACCCTGACTGGGAATCGAACCTGTGACACTTTGGTTTGCAGCCAGCGCTCAATCCACTGAGCTACGCCAGCCAGGGCTATCTAAGTTTTATAAATAAATGTAATATACATTCAATATAAGCTTTAGTTATAAATTTAATACAGATTTTTGTTTTCTATGGAAAAAATAATAGGCCATAAAGATATATGATACCAATTTTATTCTTATTTGAAAGCATGGTAGAGTATTCCCAAGGAATTAAATTATACCTAAACATTTGTTATTTGTATACTTTTATTTTTCAATTATTTATTATTTCCAAATGAAGTAGGAACATGCAAGTAACTTGTCACTCAAAGATAAGTAGATGGTAGCTTCTATTAACTGTAACTAACATTAACGGCAACATTTTTTTTAATTGGTAAACCAGTGTGGTGAACTCATTGATAGAGGTGTGAGCAAGTGCCTATAGGAGAACAGACTAAAAAACCTTAATTTGCTCAGACAACTTGATACATTTCTAATACCTATAGGTGGGGGGGGGCTCTGCCCACAGGGCCCCCCCCCCCCCCCAGCCACCACGGATGAAAGCAAGTCTACCAAGACATGATCTGCTTGGGGAGGAAAGGTGGCCAATCTCTCAAAGGAGAAGGGCCAAGACCCTTTTCCTCAATGGGCTTTTGTTGGGCTCATTTTGCACAGGAATACAGGTAAAGCTCATTAATCATTGTCAGGCAGTAAGGATCAAACAATAGATAGCATACAAAGAACTATGAGGGCTTATTCTGAGTCAGGGTCTGTTAGCTAAAGGGCTACAAAACTTTGGGAAACAAACTCATTTCCTGCTCAGACCCTTATCATTTAATTGAGAGCATTCTTAGCAAAGCAGGTTTTCACAGTATTTTATGTATTCTTTCTTCAATTTCCCCAGGGAACCTGCCCTCTCCAGCACAGGGCTGCACCACCCTCTGTCATTGTTTCAGGCTTAAGTCAGGCAGGGGAAGTAAGTCAGCCAAGAGATTAGGAGGCTTCTCCCAGACAGAATGAGGACTCAGGCTATGTCAAGGCCAAAGGGTGAAGGTCCATCACCCACTTTTGCTATAGACCCTCAAGTCCTTCCCTGAGGTCCCCCTGTAATTGTGCCTGTCTTAGATGAACCCTCCCTTGAGGAATCTTACCTGTTATTGGCTAACCGATCATACATTGGGGGCCAGACAGGGTGAAGTGAAGGGGTCAGAGGCAGCACCCCTGCCAGGAAGTTAAGCTTTGTCTCCTTAGTGGCTTATGGTTACAAGGTTGCTCACTCAGCCTTAGCCATAGGGGGTTACAGCTTCTGAAACCAGGCAGGGCAGTTCTCAATACCTATATTTATTTATATTATCCTCAAAGTAAAAATAAGATTTCTGGATTGAAAACAGACTATTTCCTTAAACCCCAACCCCTTACCTGAGACAAAATGATGAGAGCCAGTGGTAATGCCTGGTGTACAAAGGGGGTTTGAAGAACAGGAAAAGAACTCCAAAATTATGGATCTTGAAGTGTGTATGGAATCTGCTATACAGCTGCCACCACTCCCTCATTGTATTGCACATATTATCCAATTTGGAAATGTAATATAAATTTGAATTTGAAATATAAGTGCACAGCTCCTGGATTTTATTTTTCCTTGAAATGTAAGCATATGGCTTTGGGAAGATAAATTTCTCTCTATATATGTAGCTGGCGATTGCTATCTATCCAATCATTCTTTCACATTCAAGGCATATCTGTTAACCCAGGTTCTAGTTTTCTTTGCCTAGAATACCCTAAACTTAGAGAAACATGAAAATATTTTCTCTACAGTCTCACATAATTGAGTAAATATTTTCTTGGAGAGATGACATTAGAGCCTAGACAGTTAGGTCTATGTGAATTCACTACTCAAAAGAAGAAAGCCATTCCTGAAGAAAAGAGAAAGACAGTAATCAGAAGGGAAGATAGAGCATGGTAGAATCCAATTTTTAGTGTTTGATAGATGTTATTCCTGGGAAATGTTAAGAGGAATTGAGAGTTTAAGACTATCTCTTAAGTTTACTTTTTATTTGCATACAATTATATATCATTTGCATACTAACTTCATGTAAAAAAAATAAAAACCAGCTGACTGTCACCCAGGAATCATGCCATTTGATTGGGTGTTAGCTAACAATATAGCAGAACAGAAATCCAGTCATGGATCGTGGGAATTTGTTTGCCATCCCAAGCAATTTGGACTTTATTTTATAGCTACAGGCATTTGTATGAAAGTTTTCAAAGGGGAAAGTGGTGAGATTATATCCAAGTTTTAGAAAAATCACTCTGACAGAACATGTATGGTGGATGATAATGAGGTGATTGGAAAAAAGAGGGAAAATTGGACTTTTGGTGATCAACCAATGGATTTAAGTGGCAGCAGAAGGAATAGAAAAAGGGCAAACACCTAAGAGAGATTAGCTAGATCAAAGCAGCAGGTCTTGATGAGTGATGAGATGCACGAATTACAGGGACAGTGGCAATCAGGATGACTCCTGGGTTTCTCATTTGAACAGTGGGGTAAATGATGGTGCCATTAACTCAAAAAGAAAATACAGACATTTTGTTTTTGGTTTTGAGCAAGTGAAGGTAATGAGTCTATATTTATACCTAAATTTCAGATTTTTATGAAAAAGCTTGATGGAAATGTCTAGTAGCACTTTGAAAAGACGGCATGAATCATCGAAGATTAGGTATACATTCTCCTAGGGAGAGTCTAGAAAGGGAGAGGAAACAAAGGTATCTACCTAAGATACAACTATATGTCCCACAAAACTTGAGACCTGGAGTTTTGTGTTACCAGCGTTTGCTCAGCAGTTCAATGATATGAAATTCAACATCTGTATGATTTTTTAGATTATTTCCTCATATTTGCCACTTCATGGACATAAAATGGCAGTTGGAGCTCCAGATATCACATCCACTTTCACAGAAGGAAGAAAGGCCATAAGGATTTATCAGTCCTATCTGTTTCTTTTTATCAGGAAGGCAAAAGCTTCTTCAGAATTCCCAATTTTCCACTTGTGTTTTGTAGGACAGAACTGAGTCAAATAGCAATATATACCTCAAAATATACCAGTGAATGGACCTGGGAAAATAAGATTTTAACTGGCCAGATTGCTGTTCTAACAAAATAAGGATTATGAGTGCATAAAGAGGGAGTAAGTGGGTATGTAGTAGTGACCTCAGTGTCTGACACATGAGATTCTAAGAAGGAAAGTGAATTCAGCAATGTTATATGCTTATAGTGTTCATTGCATCAGTTCTAAATCTTTCAGAGACAGAATAATTAATTTTTGGATTAATTAGTTTTATAATAAAGTACACTAACAAAAATATGTGTATGATTAATCAGTAAAAACATCTCCATTACTGAAAAGGACTGACTGACTACTTGAAATGGCATAGTAACAAGCAGAGGACACACTGTCTGCTACAATGTGAGACTGCCTCTCACTGAAACAATGAGAAGCATTAGCTGGACCAGAAATATGACTTCCTTCTGGCAACTGCACTTCTGAGGACATGGATTAGTAAGGCCAAAAGGGAGGGTTGGGGCTATGATTTCAGCACAATTTAGGGGTAGGATCATGATGATCAAGAAAATTGTAAGGTGGTATCATAAATTGAGGCAAATAGACTAGACTAATCAGATTAAGTCAGGATAGTTCTTGAGTGATAGGTTTTGAACTGTGAATTTTTAAGGAAAAATTTTAGACTTTAGAAAAATATGGAAAACTATACTTTAGGAAAAGCTACAGAAAACTCTGTAGTTAATATATTCGGGAACAGGGTAATTTTCATAAAGGAATGAAGTCTTTTGATACTCAAAGTTTTGTTTTTGTTTTATATTGTGGAAAAAATGATCTTGTTTAGAAATTTGCATTTCACTCCCAAATTAGGAAGGAAACTTTGCCCATGATTTGTTTGTGTCTTTTCCTTTTGCAACTAGATGAAGCCTTAAGTATAATAAGTGGAGCTTCTGTTTATGTTCATTAGGAGCAATTAAGATGAGGTCTGTGCTTTAGGAGGTAGTTGTTCAAAGGGTATGGAAAATTAATTTCATCACAGACAGACATGGAGTGATGGGTTCTGTGTCTAAAAGTAGCATTATGAAAAACTGGTTTGGACCCATTGAAAAACAAGCAAGCTTTGATATTAGCTGGAACTGAAGAGGAAAGTTAAATTCTTCAAGTTAACTTAGAAAGTTAAATTTAAAAGAGGAAATTCTGAGAACATGTGGCTGAGAAAGCCAACCAAGACACACATTTGTGGAATGTCTTATATCCAGCTAATGTTCCCCCCCTCACATTGTAGAAATCTTAGCCTATGACCAGATAGTGAGGTGTAGCCAGTTGCTGGAGTCCCCCAAATCTCAGAGTTCAGAGAGTAGTTTCTGCTGTAGTCAACACAGTGCAGTTTCCCAAAATCAGCCCCAGACTGAAGTAGGATACACATATATGTGAAAATAATACACGATTCCATTGACAATGGCATTGACTTTGAGAACTTTTTCATAAATATTTTTCTTGCAGAAAACCAGCATCTGAAATGAAATATAAACAGTTATGGTTATACCAAAGAGTCTATTAACTCTTTGGCCTATTTTTGGAGTGTCCACAAAGTATAAGCAAAGAAATGAGAGAGCTAACTCCTTGTAGACCATAGTTTGTAATGGGTGACCCCAAGCTGGTAAACACTATTTATTTCATTGTCAGCAGCCCAGAAACATTTTAAGCTTTTGATATGCTTATTTTAAATGATAAGAAACAATATCACTTTATATTTGCGTAAGGATTAGAGGTAAATATATTTTTCCAATGTATAATAAAACACAGAGAAGGGAAATATCCTTTTCCTCTTCCATCTGATAAATGGTTAGAGTCTCCAGCCCAGATTATTAAGTCATCTCAGAGGATCTTATCTGAATCAACTTTGCTGAAATTTTAAGCCAGGCAGTTTGTACTAGAATTTTAAAATCAATACTACCACCACCACCAACAACAACAACAAAAGCCCTGTTAGCCTATCATTAAAATGCACATTCAATAAAGATTGATTCAATGGGCAACTTCAGAACTGTGAGAGATACAAAAATGGAAGTCTGAATGGCTGTCCATCTCAGCACATGGACAGTGTAGTACTTGGCAGCTCTCACAATGCCTACGGTTGCTATTGCATCACTTAAATCTCACTGAATTTGAGCCAGAACCTGGGTCCATGGTCTGTAATATGAGGATGTTACATGTGTGTCATGAGGAAAGTATCTGGTGCTATGTGGTGCCTGTAATAAACTACGAAAGATTAGAGCCATAAGAACCAAAGAAACCAAAATCTATAATTATTGGCATTTGTGGGAATTGTTCTAAGAACATTTAGTCATTGTAATCCAATTTTCCTTCTTTGTGGTCCTTAATGAAAAGGGAATATACACAGAGGGCCTTAATCCATGGCCCCCTTTTAGTCTCTCTTATTAGGGAACATAAGCCAAATCTATGGCTTACCTCATACATAAACTTTATTCAATCTACAAGAAAAGAGGTGTAGATGCAGACAATGAATTTATGCCTAGTTCTGTCTTTAAAAGAGGTTTAAGATTGGCTTTGGCTGCAAAACAATTTCCTGTTGACTTTTGGTTAGAAACTTTGTTTCAGGAAGCTTTATTACCATTATGTCTTTACAGAGGGCTAGTCTGTAAACAATGCTCCCAGTGACAGAATTTTTCATACTCAAATTATGTATTTTGGGGAGAATTACATTATTCTGGTTTTATTACATATTTGCATATGAGATATGACCATAAATAAATACAGTTGATTTATTTTATTGGCATCTGTATATTGTCAGAGTCATTGATGATGTAACGTATGCATTCATTCAACCAGTTCTGCCCCAGATACTGCTTGTGTCTCTTTCTTTGAATTGTTATTAAAGCTAGTTTATTAACTACATAAAAACTAGCACTTGAGCTTTACCCCCTAAAAAAGAAAAAAGTTGTATTTCAGGTTACTTAACCATCATTTTATTCATTAGTTATTTATTTTGTTTACAATTTTTTTACAGGTAACAAATATGGTTCCAGGCACGATTTGGCTTATTAAAAAGAAAAGAAAGTCAGAGATATTCTGTATTGAGCTTACTTTAGAAAGTAAAAGTAAATGCTGTAGATTCTACAACAAATTACAGTTAAAATGAGTTTAAATTAAGGTTACATATGTCAGAGAACAAATAAATGCAACCTAATGTGCTAAAGAACAGAGGGAACAAAATTAATGAATGAATACATTATCCCATGCTTACCCTTCAAACAACAAATTGGTTATTTACCTAGCAGATTGAGCCTTGTCTACATACGGCCACTAATGACTATTAGAAATGAAACAGTTGAGCCATCATGTGGAAGCTCTTTCCATTTCTGATTTCCATGACTGGGCTCAGATGTGTGTGCACCTAAATTTGCCAATAGGGAATCTTTGAAGAGCTTGATGGGTTCACCAGTGGCAAGTTCTGCCCACATTAACTGACCATAGCAAATCTAAGTGACTAACAACCTCCAGTTAGAACTCATGTTGATTCTCATGAAAATGTAATGACAATCACACCGTACTTTATTTCAAGGGTGTTATATATTAAAATCACTCACACATTTAGAATTCTATCCATCCATTTTATACATCCATTTTCACTTTTTCAAAAGGTGTTTGAAATCACTCATTTTTGTCGATATGAAGGTAGTGTCTGAAATAAGGTTCATAGCCACAGAGCAGACTGGTAAGCATGAGAATCCTATGTATTTTTTTTTGTTTTCATTTCTAACTCCATAAATCTGTCACAAGGACCCTCTCCACAATTTCTTCAGGTGGACTAACACCTCACTGTCACCCCAACAAGAGTCCATAGTGTAAACATGACTATGTATTTGCATCATGGAGCATCAGCTGAATTTGGTGCATTAAGTGGATTATTTAATTAGATCATCAACTTTATTCAAAAAGCAAAATATGATCAAAAGGTATGAACTTTTTTTCTGGTAGAGAAATCAAAAACAAAACCTTCTTCTGATGTAGAGAGATTTATTAACTATGTAAGTTTTATTTGGCAACAATTCATAGTCTTTGAAGGGAATACAGGATTACAAAACCATTCTTTTTTTAAAATATTTTATTTATTTTATTTTTAGAGAGGGAAGGGAGGGGAAAAGAGAGAGAGAGAAAAACATCAATGTGAGGTTGCTGGGGACTGTGGCCTGCAACCCAGGCATGTGTCCTGACTGGGAATCAAACCTGCGATGCTTTGGTTTGCAGCCCCAGCTCAATCCACTGAGCTATGCCAGCCAGGGCTACAAAACTATTCTTAATCCACCAGGTGATTTTAAAGTAGAAACTTCTTAATAAATGTTGATGAAATATTGGGTAGCTCCTATAGATATTTATTTCTGAACCCCAAGATTTAAATTTTAACTGATGTAAGAATAAAATCCATTAGATAGAATTGTTGTAATCTTAGCCTATTAGTTTTACTATAATTACATAATCTGCCCCAACTAAATGGTAGTTCATCATCTGCTAAAGAAGGGAGTGAGTGAATCATGTCTGTGTCTGTGATAGACAGGATTATATGTATAACCATTTTATATAAAGACACTGCTTGACAATGACAACAGGTTTCAGCTAAAGGATTTTTACAATATCTAATTGCCACAGAGAAGCAGATACAAGTTGCAATTTAACAGTGTCACATTAACAGTTTAATACTGGAAATTCTAATTCAGATTATATAATGTAGTACTGTGGGAGGACTCTGCCTGCAGGGTCCCCCCTTCCCCTCCACTCCCGGCTGCCACAGATGAGAACAAGTCTACCAAGGCATGATCTGCCTTGGGGAGGAAAGGTGGCCAATCTCTCAAAGGAGAAGGGCCAAGACCCTTTTCCTCAATGGGCTTTTGTTGGGCTCATTTTGCACAGGAATACAGGTAAAGCTCATTAGTCATTGTCAGGCAGTAAGGATCAAACAATAGATAGCATACAAAGAACTATGAGGGCTTATTCTGAGTCAGGGTCTGTTAGCCAAAGGGCTACAAAACTTTGGGAAACAAACTCATTTCCTGCTCAGACCCTTATCATTTAACTGAGAACATTGTTAGCAAAGCAGGTTTTCACAGTATTTTATGTATTCTTTCTTAGGCCTGTTTGCCCTGGGGAACCTACACTTTCCAGCACAAGGCTGCACTGCCCTCTGTCATTGTTTCAGGCTTAAGGCATTGTTTCAGGCATAAGTCAGGGAGGGGAAGTAAGGCAGCCAAGAGATTAGGAGACTTCTCCCAGACAGAATAAAGACTGAGGCTATGTCAAAGCCAAGGGGTGAGGGCCCATCACCCACTTTTGCTATGGCCCCCAGAGTCCTTCCCTGGGGCCTCCCTGTGATCATGCCTGTCTTAGGTCATTCCCCCCTTGGGGAATCTTACCCATTGTTGGGTAACCGATCAAGCATTGGGGGCTAGGCAGGGTGAAATAAAAGGAGCAGAGGTGGCGCCCCTGCCCAGGAGATAAGCTTTGTCTTCTCCTTAGTGGCTTATGGTTCCAAGGTCGTTCCCTCAGCCTTAACCAATGGGGGGATTACAGCTTCTGAAACCAGGTGGGGCAGTTCCCAACATAGTACAACTAATAGTCTAGCATTACTTCCAATCTACCTAATGAATGTTATGCTTTTATCAGCTTACACTGAAATCTTGGTGGTCAGGATAACCGTAGCTTCATCAAATTCTGTTCCTTTTGCCAATGTTATTTTAATTCTAAAAATTCCTTTAATCACCCTTTCCTAGTTGAAAGCTAGACAGTGGTTTTTTCAATCTCTGTTTTGCAACAATTTACCATGGGAAAAACCTACCATGAATGGGCTTAAAAATCTTAGTAACTTAATAGTAAATGTCATTAAACTAAGAAAGCCTCTCTGATTATAAATAATTACAGGGCATTAGAGATATAGGTCTGACATTATAGCACTTCAGGAAGTATGACAGGAATATCCCCTCCAAGGCTTTGATGTGTGAGCAATTCTCCTTCATGGACAGAGATGTTGTGCCTTTACATGTATTGTTAGAGCAATGCAGATTGAAAGGCTGTACTTCCTATACAAAGGTCACATAATAAGGATTTTATTCACCTAACAACTCAAAACCATAGCTAGGAACATTTTAGTCACTTTTATTAATAAACATTTTATTGGCAGTTTCCATGGCCATAAGTGTCCTTTCAAATAACACAAAATACAATACTCAACTCAATACAGACACATTCAACAAAGCATGAACAGATTTTTCAGGCTTTGGGTCTTCTGTGCTTCATTATGTCATCCATCATTTCTTTAACTGTTTTTCTTTTCAACATCACGCATTCCCTACATGCAACACAGGAAATTTTAGAGTGCACATACTTCATTAATTTTAGAGATGTAACATTAAAACAGATTTATTTTTATATAGGTTACAAACATTTTGCTTAGCTTATATTATGTGTACCTACATAAAAACAGTATACTTGAAACTTAATAAAAAATGAAAGCTAATTCATTGCTAATATAGAGAACTGATAGAAGGAGTAATTTGTTTGAATATTATAGGCTTGCCTAATTTTTCAACTGCCCTGACATAACAATGATATTTCTATTGCCTTGAATGAAAATTCTAAAATATTAGTTAAATGGAGTGTTTTATATCTATTTTAATTTCAAATAATTTATTTCTTTAATTTTAACCACCTTTATTGTAATGTCATTCTTGCCTCTAAAAATTGCTTTTATTTTATGTAGATTAATGTCCATATATTTTGAAGTAAAAAATCCATGTGAAATACATTTAATGAATTCATCCTAAATGTTGTCATTAACAATTTTTTTTGAAAGAATCTTCCAATAAAGATGTGAAAGTTCTGTTAGAAAAAAAATCAACTTCAATTACCTCTTTAACTGAAAGCTTATTAAGCAGGTGGCTACCTATGAGAATGGGGCTCTGAACATATAGCCCTGATGGTTAGTGGAGAGACACTGTCATTCTCTGTTTACTCATGTAGAAAAGGTCTGAGAGATGGTCTGTATCTGCCTGAAAAGACTGCCTGGACTTTCAGAGGCAACTATTCTCCAGAATAAAAAAATGAAACAAAACAAAAGACATCAGTAAAAAGGAGAGCTAGAAGGAACCTTAACTTGACAGAGATCTTCCATACTTCACACATTTGTATAGGCAAGACCAAAGCAAAGTAATGCACTAATTTTTAACTTTTTACTTTTTGTTTTGTACAGGAGGCTGTAGACTTGGGTAACAAAAATGAAGTCATTTTTAGAATCAAGAGTAGTCATTCAGATGAAAAAATATGGTTAGAATAATTTAAGTTTCTAATTAATATCCTGATTTAGGAGACTAGTGATTTGCAACTCTTTCTTGCTAAGTCTGCCACTGAGGGTTAATATTGAAAATGTTGGGATTTTTAGTTCACTTTATTGAGGGCATTTGTTTAGCAAATAGATTTTCTTAATACAATATTCAAATTCTGATAATATGGCAGTTGGTTACTAATTTTCTTTTGTTCACTATGTCACAAAAATATTTTATGTTTTATATCAAAAGCTTGTAAAGAGTGTGTGTGTGTGTGTGTGTGTGTGTGCGCGCGTGTTTGCATCCAAGATTTCTAAAACCCTGGCATAAGTCATAAAACTGTTTGAATTGCTCAACATGAGTCAGGTCACTTATTTATAATTTAAGAGGACAACTCACATCTTCCATTCAGAACAAATTATCACCTTTCAAAAAATAACTGACCTAGATTTTCAACTTTACTTGATATCCAATATCAAAAATCTCTAATATTTCAAGAGGAAAGTTAAAAATAACAACTTTTATAAATTTTCCCAACTTTTGCATAATACATTTTTCTTCACTTTTGAAGTACTCATATTTTATACATCACCTGGGCTTCTGTGATAAGAGAAATAAACACGTTTCAATTTGCTTTCATCTACTGTTTCTCATTAATTATAAAGTAACATATTTCTGATGAATCTTTTGACTCTGGTTTTATTGCCTTCATAATATAATACAAGGAACTGTCATTATGATGTATTTCTACCCAGAAATGGTTTTCAGTGTATTAAGATAATACCACAGTTCTCTGAATCTGATTACTTCCTGCATTATTTACTTGTTTATTTCATCTTCTTTGACCAACCTTATTCGGTTCTGCTGCTTTTCATCTTTCATCTTCAAAGTCCCCTTTCTGGACCACATGTGACTGTCTAAATTTAGTTGCTGGTACAAACTTCAAATGCAAAACTTTAGTTTAAAAAATTCCAGCTGAAGTTTATCATTCCTGAAACCGCACAGCTGTATCTACCACATTTACTCTTTATATTGTCAGGATCATAAGGCTGAAGGCTAGAAGCAGGCTGTTTTAATTTCAATCATGCTAACAATTCAGGAAAATCAGACTTTGATCTTTGGGATGAAGATTTGTGACACCCATTGTATTACAATTGGCTTTGGAGGTCTATTTTCAAGAAATTTGCAGTTGTGTTCCAGAATGTGTTTTATATACTTCACCAAGGGGTAGGAAGTTATTCCAATGTCAGCCATGAAAAAATTAAGTAATTGGAAACGTAAAATTTAAGTGACAGTTGTGTGACTTGAATAGAATAGATTTCTTATGTTATCAGCAATGCTTCTGTACATAAATGTTCCATAGAAATTGAAGACTAAAAAGAGCCTTCCAGCCAAACTGAAGTAAGAGAACAGAGGGAATGAGATAGAAGATAGTGCTGGACACCTTTACATAGAATTAACCACAGGTTATCTTGCAGAGATGCCTTAGACACAGAGCTCTTTATTTTAAAAAGTTTTATTGAGAAATAGTTTACACACCAAATAATATACCAGTTTAAATTATACCAGTGGAATTCAATGGTTTTTAGCACCTTACAGAATTGTGCAACTATCATAAACTAATTTTATAACATTCCCCCTCACAGACACCTTTATCCATTAGCACTCACTGCCCATTCCCTGTAACTACACCCACAGAGTGTGCCTGTCTCCTGGCAAGTACTGATCTACTTTCTATCTTTATAGATTTTCTGTTCTGGACAGTTCATAAAAATGGAATCATAAAATATGTGGTCATTTGTGAATAGCTTCTTTCATTTAGCATAATACGTTCAAGGTTTGTACATATTGCAGCATATGAGTACTTCTTTCCTTTTCATTACCAAATAGTATTCCACTATAGGAAAATTCCATATTTTCTTATCCACTTATTAGTCAATAGATATTAGGATTGTTTCTGTATTTTGCATAATATTAGTAACACTGCCATAAATATTAAACAGTATGCTTTTTAAATTTATGTTAAATGTTTTACTTATGTATATTATTCCTTTTATTTCTTTATTACTGAGGCATAAAAAAACTGTGGACATATGTTATTAGAGAAGTATATCACATCAATTATATCCCAATAAAGCTGGAAAAATACATGAATTTTTACAAGTACATAACTTTTTATTATATTTGCTAAATTTGGTATATTATTTTAAAGATAAAACTATATAAATATATGTGTGTTACTATATTATTACTTGTGTTATAAAATTGTGCTATTTGAATAAAAACGATTTTTATTATCAGAATAATTTCCTTAAAAGTATGTATTATAAAAATGTATATTTATATAATAACTTACTGTTTTTAAATAAAATACTATTATAATAACTTTCAATAGGATCATTTAACATGAAGTTTGAAGATAAAGAAGAAATAAACATTATTTTTAAATAGTTATTTTTTCTTTTATATGGAAAGAGAAAGTGAGAGGTAAATATGAATAACACTATCTTTGGAAATAAATCCATACACAAGTGACAAAATTATTATTTTACTTTAATTGAAACTACCTGTTTTTTTTTCTTTTAGGAGAAAACTTCTCTTAAAATGGCCTTGTAGAGGCAGCACATTTTCTTGTTCTTGTTTCACCCAGAAATGGAGTTCCATTCTCCGTATCCCCATTGTGAATGTTAGCCCATTCCACTTTTGTCCTCATAAATAAAAAAAAACCTTTGTTTGTTTTGTCAATGTCACCCAGTGCTTTTTAGCTCTATTGCTATTTATTCTCTTTTTTACTGTTTTTAAAAAAATCACTCATTTCCATTAATGACTGCTTGATACACTTTACTCTCATTCAAAATCTTGCTCTTAAGCTACTATCAACAAATATTTCTAAACCACTTGACGGTTTCTCAAAGTGTGATATACCTGCACCTGCATCTGAATGGTCTTGGATAAAAAGACAATTCTTGGATTCCACACCAGAGCTATAGAATAGAAATGGGCAAAAGTAGAATTGGGGAACCTGCATTTTTTACAAGCTTCCCAGACAATGCTCAGACTCGTTAAATTTCAAGAATGACTGCTCACACCCTCTCACTTCCTTATTCCATTCAAAATTAATAGTCAACACCCAGATGATCTAGTCAACTATTACCATGTAGACACTGTTATCAGTTGTTCCACCTTGAAATAATATATCTCTTTATTAATTTACACATAACCTCTGAACATAAAGTTTGATCCTTTCATTCCTATTAGCTCATTTTTAATTTTTTTCTTCAAATGTTTCATTATTGCCCTGATTTTATTTGCTTCTCTGTCCAGCCTAACTTCCATTACCCAGCCCTAGCAGCTTCAACCAACATTCTTGGCCATATTTTTCACTCTTTTTTTCGACCACATATGCACAGAAAACTGCGGTATCTTATTAATCCAACTATTTATCATCTTGAGTCATACATTCAGCTGTATGAGGATGCTTGGAAAACATTTCTCCAATTGATTGTATTATTGTCACTAACATATTTGATGCCGTCTTTCTACTCCCTTTAAAACACTGCTTAGCAACTACTTAGGTCTCTGTTCCATCCTCCCCAGCAGCTGTATCAGGAATTTACAATGCCAAGAGTCCAGTTTCACTAGCACTGTCTTCTCTCAGCAGATGATCCTGCTTCCTACTTCATACCCGCAGACTCCAGTTTCTGCAGCCACTTAATGTCATAGTAGGCTGAATCATAGCCCCCAAAATTATCAGATTCTAATCTCTAGAAACTGGAAATGTTACTTTATATAGAAAAATGCTCTTTGTTAATGTGATTAATTAAGGCTTTGGGGATGAGAGGGTTATCTTGGGTTGGTCCTAAATACAATTGCAGGTGTCCTGACAGAAGTGAGATAGAGGCAGATTTGATAGAGCCAGAAAAGAAGGCAATGTGACCACAGTAGCAGAAATTGGATGATTTGGACCTTAGTCAAGGAATATCACCAGTCACCAGAAACTGGAAGAAGCAAGGAACAGACAGACTTTTCCTAAGCCTCTGGAGGGAGTGCAGCCTTGCTGAAACTTGATTTGAGCCCAGTGATATTTATTTCAAACTTCTATTCTCCAGCATTGTGAGAAAATAAATGTTTTTTTAGATCATGAAATTAATTGTAATTTATCACAGCAGCTACAGAAAAGTAATAATGCAATACAATACCCCTCCAAGGCCTTTCTTTTAAAATATATTTTCCTCCCTTGTTTAAGTGACCAGTATAAACTTTTTTCTTTATTTTTATCCATAACATCTGTCATCAAGTTCTGTTGGTTCTACTTAATATATCTCTTTTGAAATCATTCTTTCTTCTATAGACTCACTGTCGTTATCTTTGCTGATCCATAAATGACATTTGAGCTAGCCTTCTAAAAAAGTTTCTGTTGCAAAGTGTCCTAAGTTTTTGTAATTTCAGGAATTAGCAATTTTTTTTTTTTTTTTGTAAATACTGGTGGTTTCTGGTGAGTAGAGGGTAAGAAGTGGCTTTTATTCTTGTCCCTAAAAATTCTTTCTGGTCTGTTACAATGAAAGTAGGTACCAGACCAAAATCTGCTATACATAATTGTTAGTAAACGAGAACAAAATTACACATGTTCCTGAAAACTTGGCAGCGTCCTGTTCTCGCTCCTTAGGCACTTTTATGAGAGCCACCCCTTTAATCAATTCATTGATACTATGGCTTCAGGATCAGCCAAAGTTCTAGTTGGATCAAAAACCAGGATTCTTCCCCAAAGGAGCAGGGAGAGCAAGCCTCATTGCAGTTCTGGACCTAGAGCACTGCTCTGAAGGTATCAGGCTCTTGGACCCATCAGCGTGTCAATCAGCATTCACAGAGGGCAAAGAGCCTGTGGAATCTTGCTAGCCAACCATGTATCCAGGATAGTACACATTCTCATTCCCTCCAGTGGAGATATTCTCACTCCTGGAAGTTAATATCTAAATCCTTTATGCTAGTCAGTTAAACTTCTGCTATAGGTTAGGTGATTTATGAAGTATATCCGGAATGCACATTCCAAATTGGGTTTTCTCAGATACTAATGAACCATCCTTAGGGTATCAATGAAAGTTAATATCACACACAAAAACATCAGCCTGTTCTTCCAGAATTAATTAAAATAAATTAGCACACGGAAAATGTAAATACCCTGTTCTCTTTCCTTTTTATATCTCCCCTTCATATCCTTCTCCAGGCTGCCTCCAGGCTGATCTTTTAATCAAGACACCTGTTACTCTCTTACAGCCTCCAGGGCAGGTTGTTAATCTCCTTACCTGTCCAGACTGTTTTCATTTGCCATACCATTTATATCTCAGAAATATTTAATTGGTAGTAATTTTCAAAATTAAAAAAAGACTGTAACCTTCTAAAGATCCTATTATCTCTGCCTTCTCTCACTTGTTCACTGCAATTTTCCCCCTCCTTCTTCAGATTTGTGTTCAAAAGGTAAATTCTTTGTGGAGCTACCATATTCTTCTGTGTACCTTTCCCCCATCTTTCCTTTTTTGAGTTTATAAACTTGTGTCGTGACTTTGTTACATCAGTGGCAGGGTGCTAGATAGTGAGCCAGTTCAACAACTTCTCTGTTCACAGGTCCTGGAAGAGACACGGGGAACACCTAGAGAGGCCACATGGGGAGGTCAAGACAGGGGTAGGCAGAGAGAAATGCAGGACCTGGACACATCTTGGTTAGGGTCTGTGGATGGAGTGCTTTAGGGTTCCCAGACAAAGGCAAGAGTGGCCAATTCAACCAAAAGAGCAGGGTTTCTGTTAGCCTAGCCCCATGTGGGATCTTATCTAAGGGGTACATTAGGCATACAGGTGCTGAAAGGCAGGAAAGACTATTGGTCACAAGGGCTGTTGGGGAAGTCTAAGCAGGAACTTACATTTGCTTGTGACTCTGGGGGCTCTTACCTAGTGTACTCATTTGCATGGGTGGCCAGTGTCAGTTTAAGTTCCCTGTGGACCTTTTGGTCAAACCAAATGGATGCCAAGGCAATACCATGGAGTAAGTAGCTTAGCTAAACTTTTGATGCATTATATTTTTGCTGACACTGCATTTTAGATCAATTTATGAGTCCCCTCCATTCCCACCAAGTCTGTAATCTCCCTGACAGTGGTCCCCATGTCTGTTTCATAACAAAGAGACTCATTCCTATCGCAAGGCATCATTGGCTCTCTATAAGTAACTGACAAATAACTAAAAAAGAAAATAAATGAATGAATAAATTCCAGGGCCAAATAAATTTATTTGTTAATTCAGAAGCAAATGTTGTCTCTTGCAGCTGCAGAAAGAAGCATATGTAATTTTTAGTCATTTTGCATTTGAGGTTAAATATGTTCAGATGTGACTTATTGTAAGATGAATTATTGATTATTGGCATGTGTAAACTTGAACAGATATTGTCAATGATTAAGTCATTTCATTTCTTTTAAAGATTTAGTTATTTTTAGAGAGAAGGGAAGAAAGGGAGAGAGGGAGAAAAACATTAATGTGTAGTTGCCTATTGAGAACCCCCTACTGGGGACCTGGCCCACAACCCAGGCACGTGCCCTGACTGGGAATCAAACCCGTGACCCTTTGGTTGACGGGCTGGCACTCAGTCCACTGAGCCACACCTGGCAGGGCAGTCATCTTACTCTTTCATACTATCTCTAACTGTGAATAGAAAGATGAAATGGCAACTCAAGAGTAAAATATACTTATACAAAATCCATTATTTGAGCATTCCTTTGTTACATATGTTAAATTCTAGAATTAAAATAATGTCATAACTAGACATTAATTTTTGATATTATATATACCACATATTCATAGTCTGAAAGAATGTAAAATGCCAATATTTTTAATGTACAAAAAACTGATGCACTATATATTTCTATATCCATGATAATTTAGCTGCTAGACTCTATAAATAAAGTTATCAAAATTAGAAGACCTGGCAGGGGTCAGATCTGTTTGGTCTTGAGACCACCAGGTAATACTAAAATAACTCTAAATAAGAAAATATAAGAGATACAAAAAGAAGGGGAAAAATTAAAGAAAGAAAAAGCATCAAAAATTGAATTATTAAAAAGTACTGATTTCTGACTTGCTACTCTGAATTACTAGTATTCATATTTATTTGGCCAATTTCTTCTAATCAGTGTGTTCTTGCATTTATTTTTCATTTATTCAACAAATAGTCATTGAACCCAACTATTCACTGGACTCTAATGGGCTGAGAATACAAATGAAAGACACGCAGTGACTGCTGGAAACAGACACTGAAAGAAGTCTGCCTTGTTACAGGCATGTGCTCTTACTGCCCAGGATAGGTTTAAAAATAATCAGTTTTACATAAATATGTTTCTTTGTTTTTCTAATAGCATAGTAAGTGTCTCATGATGTCTATTGCTGTGCCAAAAATAAGTGGTCCCAGGATTGATACGTTACATATTTTGGAAATTAAGTAAGAGCTCAGTGTATGGTTAATTAAAAAAACTATAAAACAAGTTTATTAAATTTCCCAAACATTGACCTATATTTTTTCCTAAAGTTAATTATTGTATTGAATGTGATGTCATGTTGTGTCCTGTCAAGATGTTTTTGTTTATTTGTTTTAAAACATTATTAAATCAAAAAATGGAGGTCTTCTTTTGATGTTGGTGTATCTTTTTATTTAGTTCTGTAAGTTCTATAAAGCTTACTTTTCACTGAAAACCATGATGCTAGAAATTCATATATTTCAATCACAGCCCCCTAGAGGCCAGTAATTATTGAAAAAACAGTTAACTGGCTTTTACGGTCAACCTTTGTCTAGAAGTTCATCCTTACAACCTACAATTCTTTCACACTAGCTCTAAAATGTGGATGAAAGGTGAAATGGCAACTCAGCACTAAAATATGCTTACATGAAATCCATTATTTACTTGCAAAACTGGACCAAAAGGCATTTTGCTACAAACATTTTCCCTTTCATTAAAAAAAAATGATTTTGATTTATAAAGCAGCATTGTTAAAAGGATTCTATTCAATAAAAAATAATGCAATTTTTCCTCTTTCTTCATTTTTCCCCATTCCCCCTTTTTCCTACTTGACAGTTTTTGTCATTCTTTGTAAATGTTGACACTGCTAGTGATTCAGTGATGATTTCTGTCTTGCACATCAGTATTGACTTTCCTCTACTAAAATCACAGCATTATTCCCTGTCAGAGGTTTGCATATTACTTTCTCCATTAGTTGGAAAGGTTTTCAGTTTGTAGTAAACAGAATGAACTCTATCAATGGATTCTGACTGTAACACCTGTCTCTTTCAATACAATATATATATATCTGGTTATATATATAACCAAAATAATAAAAAAATGTTTTCTTATTGTTTTCAAATGGAACCAAACTCTAGGATGTAGTAACAAAATTTATTTTAGAAATTGAATCTGAAAGTAATGCGGGGGTACTTTCTCCTCTATTGTGATAATACACTGCTCTAATATTTATAGTTTATTAAAACAGAATCAACCTTCAAATCTATGGCAGTGGAAATATAATAAACCCATAATTTTATGACTATCATGAGATTAAGCCACAAAACAATAAAATAATAAAAAAAGAGTGAGTATGTGTGGTGTATTTTGAGGATTATTTTCAGTGTTAATATTTATGTTTAGACATTCTAAACAGGCCATTTTTTTCTGAGTAATTAAGTATTTCCAAAAGACTTTCATTGCTATTATCTTGAGAGTTCTATAACCTGGTGTCTGACTTATTTCCATAGTCTGGGTATTAACAACAAGTATTTGAAAAGATCAAATTTTGTCTTCAGTAAAGATATGAAAGATTAAATGTGAATAAATCAAAATATTATGTTTGCTAAAATGTGTATACATATGATTTAATAAGTAATCTGAATTTCTTAGATGTTCTTTCCTATTTTTATAAAAATTAAGGCACCCCTAAGGAAAACAATGCAGTGTGAGTATCCTGGGCATGGGTAGGTGGGCAGGAGGAGGAGATGAAATGGGAGGTGGAACAACAAAGGAGAGTGAAGAAGTAAGGTAAGATGCTGAAACAGGGATGATCTGGGAAAGTAGACAGCAGTCCACACCTGCCCTGGAGCCCACACAAACCCTCAACAGTCAGCTACATGTGTCTCCTTCCTGCTATATTTTGGGCTCAGTGTCTAGTTTATTGGAAGTTTTTCTTAATTCATTAATGCCAAGGGAAAGGTACTGTATGCCAGGGAATTCCTTTTCAGTGATGCTCTAAGATTCCAAGGATTCCTGAAAGACTTATTTTTTTTAACTTGAAAATCACAATGAGCATATCATTGTGACCTTACCCTACTTTTCTGCTTCAAACTCTTAATTTTGGACCATGGCACAATTTCTTTAAGCTCTTTTTCCATGATCACACAAAGGAGTACAGTGTTAGTTAACATAGCTTTTCTCTGTTGCCTGGCATTAAATAATCAGGTTGGGGGAAATTTCCTATCAGACAGAATGAAGATTTCATTACTTTGTTTGAGTCCTACCACCATGGGGCTTCTAAACCCAGGAGCATGAAAAGATGAGCTCTGAAATCCAGTCTCACTTCACCATTGTCTAGGCTAGGGCCATTGAACAAGACACCAGTTCCTGGTATTCATACAATTTTCTCTAATTCTTTGTGATCTCTTAGAAGAGAAGAATGGGTGATGTCTGTATCAAGAAAAGCAGATGGGGTTAGGTAAAGACTTCATGGAAAATGTAACATATGACTGATGCTTGAAGTTTGAGTACAATTCATTAGTTTATTTGACATACATTTATTGATCATCTACTACCTGCCCATACTGCAATAGAAATGAGGAAATTCAACAATTTCCCCATAACAAGGTATGATCTTGGTTTTCCAGAGACCTATTACAGGAGATTACATCACCAGAAATCATAATCATTATCCTAACTAAATACCATAACAAAAATGTATGTGCTGTCAATGGAAACTAGGAGGAAAGAGTGGTTTACCATGACTGGGGTATTCAGAGAAAGATTCAATGAAAAAATGGAAAAAATAATTTTTGGGGAATGAGTGGTATTTTACAAATAATGAAGGAAGAGTTTGGCAGGAAAGGGGAAAGAGTATGTGCAGGTCTTAGAAGAGCAAAGAAGACTGCTACATGGTTTCATGTAGCTGAAGTTGAAGCTGGAAGGATAAATTGAAGCACATTGTTAAGTCTTCTTATACTGTAATGAAAACTTTTGAATTTCTTAAAAGATTTTATTTATTTATTTTTAGAGAGAGGGGAAAGGAGAGGGAAAGAGAGGGGGAGAAACATCAATGTGTGTTTACCTTTAGTGCACCTCCTACTAGGGACCTGGCCTACAACCCAGGCATGTGCCCTGACTGGGAATCAGACTGGCAACCCTTTGATTCACAGGCCAGCACTCAATCCACTGAGCCATACCAGCTGGAGTGAAGACTTTAGATTTTATCCTGAAGCCTCTAGGGAATCACTGGAAGTTTATAACTAGGGAAGAACAGAGATGAGTTTTGGTAATGGGACAGTGTGCAGGAGATGGGAATGGAGCTAACCAATTAGCTGGGAAATTGATCAGTTCTTGACATACCTACTTTCCTCCAAAATATTTTTAATTTTCTTTAGTTGACTTTTTTGGTTCCTGAATATTGCTTGCTATATAGAGGCACTTATTCTTTGATGGTTATGGAAGGAAGAAAGGAAGGCAGAAAAACAGGTGAAAAGGCTTAGAAAGGGATGAAATGATGTGAGTAGTGATGATGGGGCCTGAAATGACATTAGCTGTAGGATGGCCAGAAAAGACAGATTGGAGATGAATTGGCAATGCAATTTAGCAGATTTCATTTCTGCCCAGGGGAACAGTGGAAATATATTGCTTTTTTTTCTAACATGCACATTAACTCTGAAGCCTATGATGAGTCTCATTCACAAAGCTGATTTTGCACAACAGGTCATAATATTTGTTACTATCCTTGTGGCCCTGAATTGCCTGCTTCCCAACGTACTGCTGATGTTGTAGTTGACCAAGAAGGAAAAGACCCTTAAGTAATGAGAATCATATTATGAGCCTATTTTCTAAATCAAAATATCAGAGGGAATGCCTGAAAAACTTACTTCTGTAAGGGGAAAGGAGATACTCACTGGCTTACAGGTGATCAGATACAAAATTCCCATTTGAACATAGAATGTTCAGTGAATATTAGTTATCCAGGTTTTTGTGCCTGCCCAGATAGAACAATAGAGAAACTTAAGTCTCCCTAGATCTCAGGAGTCTGTGGATACAAGCAAATGTTGTATTAACTACAAATTCAAATGTGCTGTCACATACAGTCACTCTTTCTTTGAAGTCTGTCAGGGTTCTTTCCGTGAATCTCTAGGGTTACATTGCACATACTTATAGGCCAAGTATTAGGTGGAAGAGGATAATGGGGGGAAGGGTTTTCAGGAACAACTGTAAAAGATACATGGACAAAGCCAAGGGTGGGAGGTGGAAGGAAGGGAGGGAGGTGGGGATGGCTGGGGAGGTAGTGGTAGGGGTAAATGCAGACAACTGTAATTGAACAACAATAAAATAATTTTTAAAAAGAAAATAAATTTACTAGAAGACATTTTTTTTCTAAAGCCAATTCACTTAATGATTAATTTACTAACTTTGCCAAATTTAACTATTTATTATTAACAATTATATCTAAATTTTACACAGCACTATGTGTATGTTCGAAGCAATTTATATAAATTAACTCCATTTATCTTCACAACACTATTTCTACCATCGTTTTACAGATAAGGAGCTGGGATTATAGGCACAAGCCTCTCAGCTCTGCTGTTACTGGTTTTACAGTCTGTAACAGGAATGTTTAATACTTGTCAGTATCAATAAATGAAAAAAACATAATGTCTCATTTTTGCCTTTAAACTTTCTGTTTGTTCACATTTTAGAATTTTTAGGATTCTTTTACTAATTTCTCAAGTAGCATGTTATTATTTGGAAAAAGTATTTCTTTTAATCAATAGCAGACGTTACATATTTCTATTAAATAGGGTGGCTATATAACTTACCTTCCAAGCTGGGAATATTTTTAAAAGTAAAACATATTGTGATTAATAATTGGCCAAATAAAATAAGTTCAAAATTGAGCTTTCTGAAACAAACTGGGATATTAGTCCCCATGTTATTAAAACTATTGTGATTTTTTAAATTAAAGCTCTGACATATCATCATCAGAACTTTTAAAGATGTAAACCCACAATTTAAAAATTTGGTGGTGTTCCTTCGGAAAAGTGGTCATTGGGTGAAACTACTTCAAACAGTTCAATTTTTATCTCCTCATAGGGCTCAGGTCTAGTCCATGGGACCCAGCCGGGAACTTTTCTCAGTTGTCCTCCTGTTGTAAAAACCGTCCTGCCAGTGTGACCAGCTCATGCAGAGCTGTGCGCTCCATCTCTCCTCACCACTGCCAAACATGCCAATGAGACGAGTTGCCCTCTGGTGGGGACTAGGACTGATTGTTCAGGAAAGACAGCATAACACGCCTCATAAAGAGCCACATAAACAAAGATCACCCCCTAAGTGTTGTGGGAGCTTAGGAATAATCCATCCCCTCTATCCTTCCTCATTAATCAGATAAATCTCAAGAAGCCAAAGCAAGTTTTGTGGGAGACTTCAGTAGACATGGAACATTAGGAGGGGTAAATTTAGCGTTGTCTTAGTATGTTTTCACGTGGAAAATGCTCATCGCATTCAGTATTGAGGCAGCCTGTACTGTGTTGTTAAGTGCTCTCTACATAGAGATAAGCTCATGTACAAAACTGATTACACATTCAAAGAAAATATCCTTCTTTTCACCACTAAATATCTTGTTTGGAACATTAGTCCCAGGTAGACAGATTTCTAGAATTGCTGAAAGAAATATCTGTAGAAATTAATAATTGTTTATAAATAGACTCAAATAAAACCTGCCCATCCTTAATGTAAACTAGACTTCAGAAAGTTATTTGAAAACCTTTTCTTGTAGCTTCATGACCAAAAGTTATGATTTAATCTATTTTATTTGAACTTGAAAGATATACGTATGGAATCTATAAAAGTTTTGATAAAATCTAAAATAAAATCATTATTGTTTATTACTATTCTCAGTAAAAATTTAGAACTTATTGCTTAAACAAAATACCTTTCTATATTGTTGACAGTAATAGCAATCTGAAATAAGTGGGGCAGAAAGGAATGGTAATGTGTCATTGTTACAGCCTACTGTAGCCTGCTTTTACAGGTGCTCACAGATGTGCTCATGTGAACTCTTTCTAAGGAGCAGGTTCTCAATGGTTGTTTAAAATGACAGAATGAAGCCAATGTAGGTTTAAAATTCTGATGTATGAAGTGAAAGTTTTCACATGTGTAAGTTACCATTTACATATTAGAAACTAATATAGTGGTTTCTTTCTCTTTGAAATATAATTAGTTCACTTCTAGTTGAAATTTACACATAAGTTTTATCAGGTATCATTTATATTGGTATTATTTTGTAGTGAGAAAGAAAGTAATATCATTTTTATCATCTGGCACAGAATATATCAATAGTGACTTTTTTCATTATTCGCTGGTTTATTTTTCTGCTTATTCCTATTGTGTTTTTTCTTAACTTTATTTTTTATTGCTTACACTATTACAGATGCCCGCATTTTTTCCCCTTTACCCACTTCCACCCAGTCCTCGCCCCCTTTCCCTCAGGCTGTTGATCAAATTGTTTTCTGTGTCTATGGGTTACACACATATGTTTTTTGGCTAATTCCTTCCTAGTGTGATCTCTGTGATAGATATTTCTCAATGTTCAAGAGACCAGTTTTCTCAATTTTACTTGCAAGTGATTTTCTGAGATGTAGAATCCATGAACTCATGCTGTCTGAGATGTAGAATCCAGGAAACAAAAATCAAGTCAAAATGTTGAATTATGGTTGAGATTCTTGATGAGCTCAAAAATGCTTCTAACGTGCTACGGTATCTTAAATGTTTATAAATATCAATAATAACAGAGTGTCATCCATGCTAATATGAGCTCTATTTTTCCTTAACTATATAGAGTTCTAGCCTCTGAGAAATTCTTAGGTCCACAGAAAGATGGAAGGAAGCATGGAAAGTGACAAGACCTTTATCTTTAACAACTCCGGAGTAGTTAAACTGTGAGGGTTTGAAATTAGGTAGACTCTTTTGCAAGGGTGAGACCCACCTACTTTATTATTGTTCCAAGACTTAAGTAGATTACTCACTAAAGCAATAATCATTTGATAGAAGTATTACCTAACAAATGGAGAAACTGCCTACCTAATCTGGGGCAAGTTCTTTTCTATATACAATAAATACAATGAAAATTAAGACCAAAAGAAAAAAAAAAGAAAAGAAAAGCCTGAACCTTAGTAGGCTTATGTTTGTAAGGGATACAGAAAATAAACAAGTATTTACAACTGTGGGATGTTATTGCAAAGCTGAACTCCCCAGGGCTTCTCAACCCCAGCACTATTGGCATTTGGGTCAGGGTAAGGCTTTGTTGTGGGCTGTCCTATGCACTGCAGGGTGTGTAAGCAGCATCCCTGATTTCTGCCCATTAGAGGCCAATAGGAGCATACACCCTAGTTTGGTTTTTTATCCTTACCTGAGAACATTTTTCAATTGCTTTTTTTAGAGAGGGAGAAAAAGAGCGAGGAAGGGAGAGAGGGAAACACCGATGTGAGAGATAAACACTGATCTATTGCCTCTGGTTTGTGCCAGCACCAGGGATTGTAAGCACCAGGGCAGAAGGTGGAATCCACAACTTAGGTATGTGCCCAGACCTGGAATGAAGCCCACCTTTCAGTTATGGGATGATGCTCCAACCAACTGAGCCACCATGGCCAGGGCACATACCCCCAACCCAATTCTGAGAACCAAAAATGTATCCAGACATTGACAATTGTCCTTTGATGTGTAGGAGAAAAAATTGTCCTCAGTGAGAACCACTGAGCTAGTTGAAGAGAAAAAATTGATCTTTAAATATAGTAAAATAGAGATCATCAATGACCTTGTTAAATACAGTTTGAATTGGAATGCTGACACTGAATATTAGAATGAGGCAGGCAGGTAGAAAATGCAGATGACTCTACAGAGAAGTATGGTCTGTGAAAGAGATGAAATATGATGCCAAAGCTAGATTTGGATATAGCTTCAAATGACGAAGTCATTACCCATTTCAAATGGCATGTTTTCAGAACATGATCACTGAGATCGTGTTCGAAAAACAGACAAGGAGAGGTTGTCGCTATAATGAAAGTTCAACTTGATTGACCTCATTCGTAGCCACTGCTTGGAAAACAGAATCTAGAAATTTTCTTTCAAACCCTCTGACACTGCTTTTGAAATAATGCCTTAAATATAATACACTCCTAATTCTTAGTTTTATTGCTAGAATAATACATTTTATGTAAAACTAAATACAATTCCCATTTTTAAGTTTTTCCTACCAAAATATTTTTAGTAATACCCCCGTAGCACATAAAAATATGCTTTAACTCTTCCACTTCAAATTTTTTAAAAAATACATTATTGTGAATCTTTTTGCCTATCCGACACTGCATTCCAAACAATAAGGATAATAGAAGGAAAGTTATCGTTAAGGAACAACTTTATCATTAAATCAATGCATGTGCTGACTTGAAGTCAGTTTGCTGAGAGCTTTATGTGGCCTTATTGATTTGAATCATAAAAGATATAAAAAAAGACACATGTGCATAAATTCAACAACATAAAAAGGAGAACATATACTCAATGAGAAAAATCTCAAATTATAACTCTGTCCTGATGAGTAAAAAAATTTACAAAGTAAATTACATCCTTTCCTATCACATTGTAAAAAATTTGTGGTTTATTTATGACACTTTACCCTCTGAAGCCACTATTTGTGGCTTTTCTCTGCCTCTTTACCCTTTCTTCTGACCTAAATATTCCTCAGAAGTAGAAACTCACATCCCAGAGAACTGAACGTAAATTGAAGAAATGTTCACTTTGACCTTTATTTTAAAAGCTTGACCAATGCTTTGACTTGTCTTAGGCTGATTTTCTCTTTAATTGGTTTATTTTCTGACCCGGAAGAGTGAAACATATTTACATTTATAAAAAGCTTTAACTTTCATGACTAATGGATGTTAATTGCAATGACAGTGACATTTTGTATCTACCTATATTTCTAGGTTACCTTTTATAGGAAAATCTTTGAGAACCAAATTACCAGGGCTTTTAGGAAAACTAAAATATACTCCTTTCTAGAAAGACCAATGTATTGCACACATTAAGTTTAATATAAATCACATGACTGTTCTAAGACTGTTTTATAACCTTCTTTAAAATATATTTCACTTTAATAATTCTGATTTTGTAAGGGTAACTAGGTAACTGCATAGACAAAAAGTATTATTGTTGTTTTAGATGTTTATAGAGTCTTTATTTTTTCATTATTCTTGCTTTATCTTATTCTAGTCATTCTAAGGATGTAATAACCCTTTGAACTCTCAAACAGTTGAAAAATCAATGGCTTCCTGCTAGTATTTTATAAATGCTCTCATGTTTATTATAGTCCTCTCTAGCTGATTCTATTTAGCCAGTTCTTCTCTGTAGGACATTTCTAATCTCATGACTTTGGCTGGGATGTAGTTAAAACACTAAGACATTTAAGGAAGTATCTGAAATGTACTATGGTCTCCACCAGAACTACCTTGTTTATTATTTCCAAATGTATTTAATAGTTCAAACCCACAGAGAAATTTTCAGTTTTTAAAGTTATTAAGAGGAGGTAAACTAAATTAAAAATGTTTAACTGGATGATTAAGTCTTAGTCAATAAATAGCAGTTAATGGGACTTCCAAACATCTTGATTTTATCTGCCCAGATTTAAAATATTTCTGTGCCTAATCTTCAATTTGTTTAGGTAGTTAGAAAAATCTCATCAAGTTTTTGAACATAAGTAAAGATTCTCTTGCTAGTAAATGTGGCTAATATTGACTACAACAGAACTGAGTACAAATTATATTTTTATTTACTTATAAGAGCATAAACTTTTCTCTAAAGTTTTTAAATTTTCATTCATAGCATGATTGCTTAATCATCAAGATTAAATAACAACTTTATAAGAAAGAGTGATTTGTGCAAGGAGAAGTTAAAGGAATTATTTGTGAAATAAAAAATTAAGAATTATATATTAGAATAACATTGTGTTTCAGAGGGGACAGGGGAAGGGAATAATGGGGGCAAGAAAGGGAGGGGCACATGAAGGAACAAGAATAGAGGACTCAAGGGCATGAGCAATGGGGGGATTGAGTGTGGGAGTGGGGGGTCAGGGCAGGGAGAGCAATGGGGAAAAGGGTGGGACAGCTGTAACTGAACAACAACAACAAAAGAATAACATTGTGTTTCTTAGAGTCATGTGCTACTGAATGACAGGGGTATGTTCTGAGAAAGGTGTCACTAGTCAATTTTATTGTTGTCCAGACATCATAGAGTGTACTTACACAAAACCTGGATGTACTCACATAAACCTACACACCCAGACAATGTGGTACAGCATGGATGCCTATGTGGACCGCCCTTAGGTCAAACATTATTGTTCAACTCATGACTCTATTCTCCTTTTCTGAATGACCAGATTTCATTTTTCAGGGTGCTAAGGGTTTGCTGAGAGAATGCAAATGGTGTTCTTTTTAGGACTCCATATACCATAATAAGGCCTATATAAGAGTTATAGATTTAGTTATCTGTAAGTGGTGAGTGATGTATCAATATATGATGCCCCCACTCATAAGAGATGTAATTGATTTGTGGAGTAAAAACTTATTTTTATTGTTATTCTTGGATCAGACACCAAATAGTAACTGAGAAAATAATCTCATTATATATGGAAATTTAAAGGAGTTCATGACAATTGATACAGGCATATCTATTTAGATTTGCTGAGTGATCAAATTATTCAGCCCAAAATATATCAACAGACATTCTGTTCTGTGTATTTTACCAAGAAGCATAACATAGAACTCCCTATATACTTGGTTTTTGTGTATTTCTGAAAGGTCAAAAAAAACAAACAAGGGCTGAAAGGACGGTGTGCAGAAATACACTCCATGCTTTCTCATATTTTTTTTTAGTCCAAAGAAGAGATTAAGACCATATTCCACCTACTCTACCCCCAAATAAAGACTAAAAAGATATGTGGAAATTTACATGGTACTATAGTTAAGTACAACTGAAGGACTGTCTGGCAAAACTTTGGAAATCAGTTAGCTTTTGATAAGAACATTACTCCACATTAGAATTATCTTGGTTTTATTATTATTCTATTTTTGTGGCAATATAAAAACTTAACCTTAGTACTTTGTTAAAAAGGATTTGTTTTGGAACACACAGATACACAGTCAATGTTCTTGTTAGTTGAATAATGAAATTATGTTAGCTCCTTAATTTAACCCAGAGAGGGGATCTAGGAACTATATACCAATTAAATACAATCAAGTCTATAATCAAGAATATTATGCTGAAGCATTAGCAATTTATTACACCCTTTCTATTAGCATGCCCTTTTAGAAAAATTCTGGATCAGGTAACTATTTTCGGACAGGCTCTCTTTAACATCATAAGATGGCTGCCAGGAACACCTGGGCCAACTTAGTTTAGGTCCTATACAAGGCCAAGCAATTTTCCCCTCAAATTTAGAACACAA
The DNA here is from genome assembly GCF_004126475.2 of Phyllostomus discolor. Taxonomy (NCBI): domain Eukaryota; kingdom Metazoa; phylum Chordata; class Mammalia; order Chiroptera; family Phyllostomidae; genus Phyllostomus; species Phyllostomus discolor. Next base: position 64,056,431 of record NC_040904.2, read on the forward strand.
GTCTTCACTCTGATTGGATAACCTTAAATCAAGTGTTGATCTCCTAACCAATCACTTTGGCTAAGGCTGATAATTTCTCTAATTAGTTTAGGCCCAAATCAAACTGGAGTCCTGATATGCCCAGCCCTGGAACACAATGGCATTTTAAGGCAATGAAGTCCTAGGGAGAATGATGAAATAAAATGAATGAAATCTAAAATGAATACAATTATTCATAGACAGGAAAATGCATCAGGTCATCAAAGAGTATCATGTAAATTTTGCTGGTGATATCTGAACACCTATAGATAATATTTGTTTAAGTTTTCCTCTGACAAAATTATATTCTACTTTCTAAGAATTACATAAACATAAAAAATCATTTAATTAAACAAAAGAAGGAGGTGGTGAACAGAAAAGAATTTGAAAATTTAGATATGTTGAGTTTCAACATGATCTTCAATCAACAACCCAAATATTTTAACAAAATAATTGGTTGTCCTACCTTTTTTTCTTGAAGAAGTATAATTTTTTAACTTGAAAGAAATCTGTGCTATGAAAATGATGCATATATTCATTCTGGCCTAACTAAAATGTGCTATTTTTTTCCCTTGAAAGTATTAAACATTGCTCATGATTTATTTTGTACTTACTCTTAGCTTTTCTGCCAAAAGACAAGGGGTTTAGATCAATGACCTTTTCTAATTCTATGAATGTTCTGCAAAATGGTCCCTTGCTCTTCAAATTACATTAGAAATCAGAAGTACAGTTGACTTTGAAAAGATTTATCTTTCCTTAAGTATATTTGAGGATTAATTTTTTTGCTATTAATCTTATTTGGCTTCTAATAAGTCAAAGCTGAACTGTGTTTAGAGGGGGGATAGGTATCTACCATTCCAATCTTTCTCTTAATAACTCTATCAATCTCTATAAACAACGTTTTTGCTATATGGACATACAGATTGATTGTTCAATACACAGATATAAGTAAATATAAAATAAATCACTAAAAATCCAAGTTTATCATCAATCTCTATATCTCTGTTTATTTCTTCAGATTTTAGTGACTATCACAGGTTCTTTGATTTCAGCAGTCAGCATGGCTTTTCGCCCTACATCTCTTCAGCTAATATATATAAACTATTAAAGACACATTGTAAAAAGATTCTAGTCAAGATTTTTATTCTAGATCATCATATAGTCATGTTGTTTTAGATCATTTTATGTTTTTCCTCCCTGGAGGAAGGTGGAGAAAACTGTGTGTATGTGTCTGTGTGTGTGTTTCTTCTGATCAGTTAAAAATATAATATGGTAATAAAAATCAAAGTAGCCCTTTTTCTATTTAGAATATTTCTTATCTTGGCTCCTGATTGTAACTTTCTTTCTTTTTATTTACTGATTTTACAGAGAGGGAGACAGAGACAGAGAGGAAGCCTTATGTGTTGTTCCACTTATTGATGCATTCGTTGTTTGATTATTGTATGTGCCCTGGCCAGAGAGAGGTTGGACTCACAACCTTGGCGTATCTGGATGATTCTCTAACCAACTGAGCTACCCAGCCAGGACCTGATCGTTACTTTCTTTGTGTGCTGAAACAACTAGACTAAGTGTATCACTTTATAACTCCAAGGAAGTTCTTTTATGTATGTGAGGGCAGCTATTACATTTTATTTGAGTCTCCACTGCATTTTCAGCAGATTCCCTCACCTTCTCTTAGGAATTTTCCTCTAGACACTCTCAAATCTATGTCAGGTCCTTATCAAAAATTCTACTTGTTTCTATCTATAAGTACATGTAAAAACACCTGCTCATTTATTTGTGCAATAAAATTATTTATAGAATTATGTAAGGAATAATTTCATATTGTATGTATCAGTGATGCTGAGGGAACTTATAAGAATTTTCTTGTAGTCCTATTTCTCTGAAATATGGTATTTTTGAGTGTGTATGTTTTTCTTACTAATATCTATATCTACTTTTATGGCATTTTAAAAGTATGTTTTTAACTGTAACATTCTCAGACTCAGTTTTGGCTCCCCCAAAAAGGAAGAAATTTATGTTAATAATATTAGTAAGAAAAATACACTTTTACTTTTTCATGAATAGGTGAATGGAACTTTATCTGAAAGCAATAGAATATATTCAAAACTTTAAATGTTACAAATTTTAAGTAAAAAGTATCACAGAATTTTTTCTTTATAATTAATTTGCTATTATACTTTTGCTATCAAGGAAATTTTCTAAAACATGACTAAAACATAACACATTTTTAACTATTACAGAAAATATAATTTCAATCCTGTTAATATCCTATATAAAGATTTTGTCAATGTACATTTTGAAAATAAATGTGTACAATTAGTGTGCTTAAATATGTTCATATCTAGTTTGAATAAATTAAGCATGTAGTTTCTCCTCTGAAATTAGTTTGCAGGTTTAAATTTAACCAATGCAATTTAGTGTTTGATTTTTAGTGGGAAGAATGAAAAGCATTCTATAGATTTAGGGACCTGCTCAGAAAACCTCATCTGATCCTATAACAGGAGAGGATTAAACTCTCTTTACAAAGGCTGCTAAGAGGCCATGAAATAACATCTTGATCCCCTTAAGAGTGATACCCTTAAATGTATATAAATTTAATGTGGTAGCATATTTACTGTAAAGTTTTATCTATAAAATAAGAGAATTTCCTTAAATTAAAGGTCAGGATATTGAAATTTTGGTCTCTTCTGTACCCCAGTGCCTTTATCACTAAGTAATATGTATTAAAAATTATCTGTATAAAAATCAAGAAGCCATTTTTGGCTTCTTGAGTAGACAAAACTATGAGTGATATAAAATTATGTATTGTTACTGGACAGCCTCATGCTGTTCCAGAGAAATCAGTGGGTTCCTACCTCCCGCTACTGATAGGTACAAACTCTGAGAACAGAGTTGGTGGAAAGGAAAAGGAATCCTTTATTTAAAGTATGAGGTCTGTCTGGAAAAAGCCCAACCATTGTTATCATAATGAGAATGTTTTGAGTGACCTCAATGTAATCTGGCAGGCAAGGAGTGTAAACTGGCATGTGCATGCGTGAACAATGACAACTTCACCATACTAGGTAGTGGGGTGGTATAGATGCCGTTGAATGAGCATGTGTACTTTGTGGCCGTCACATTCAAAAGGACTGAGCAAGTAGAGCAACAAATCTGCATCAAATTTTGCATTGAACTTGAACATTCCTCTATGGAAACTATTCAGATGATTCAGAAGGTTGCAGCTATGGGCAACTGGTGATTGGAAGTTTCATCATGACAATATCCATGTTCATGCATCACATCTCATGCAGTTTTTTGGTGACACATCAGATCACCCAGGTGACTCAGCCCCGCTACAGCACAGATTTGGTACCCTGCAACTTCTGGCTTTTCCCAAAACTGAAATTACCTTTGAAAGGGAAGAGATTTCAGATTGTTGATGAGATTCAGGAAAATGTCTCTATTTTTCATAGTACATGGCTGGATACTTTATGGACAGGCCTACTATATACAGCTTGAAATAATGGCAGGTTTCTGCCTCAAAGTCTTTCTCCTTTAAATTGGCTTAAAGAAAATCACCCTGCCATCCTCTGCTAGATCAGTTTAAGGTTGCACCTGGAACCTCTCTTCCCATCCAAAGTACCATTTTCATCCTTGGGATCTGTGTGTCCAGGCACCCTACTCTCAGTGCACTGTCCTCTTCCACCATCCACTGCCCTCTGGTTGCCTACTAAGCCCCATCCCACATGTTAGTGTGCTGGGTCCAATGCCCTGCCTGGGCTGAAGAGGGTAGAGTGACAGTAACGACAGTAACTGCCAATGTTGGGGCTTCCATTAGAGAAGCATGTGGGTGGCAGGATGATGGCTACTGCAGAGGCTTCTGGGAGGTAAACTTCCATGCTGGAACTGCCACTGAGCCCACCAGCAAAGGGCATGTGGGCAGCTACCATGGAGGCTTTCCAATGGCTTCATGTGTGGGAGAGGGGCATGGGGCTTGCCGTTTAGACATGCTCCCTGAGCCCAACCACCTGAGCCTCCTCCCCTCCCCTCTTACCAGAGACTGCTACAGTCCAAGAATACCCTGGAGTGTTCATGGATGGGCCCTGGCATGCTCAGGGCCCTGGCAGCCTTCCCAGGCCGCCCAGTGCCCAATACCCCGTGCCCAGGAATTGCAGCAACCGGCATCCAGGAAAGAAGGGAGAATCCAGGAGAGTGGTGTTTCCCCATGCTTTCTCTTTCAGAGGCTTCCCCCAGAATCCTCTGCACAACCAGTGAGCATCACACTGGTTGCCAGGGCAGTATACACTGGTTCTGCAGCCACACTGTGGCTGCCACTCATGTGCCGTCCTTGGTGCCTCGCAAACCCTACCTTATTTCCCATTAGGGGGTCTCCCCTGTTATAATGTTGAAGTTATTTCTAAGCATAAAATAAAGACACAAAAGATAATACTACATAATTTGTCTTCTGCATAAAAACATTAAAAATGTTTTAACAAGTTTGTATGTTTATTTTTAACTGACTGACTTATGTTTTAAAGTCAGTAAGTATATGGACAAAACTTATATAAGAACAACACGAGTTCCAGTCAAGATGGCTGCATAGGTAAACTCAGTACTTAGAACCTTCCACAACCACATCAAAATTACAACTAAATTACAGAACAACCATCATTTGTAAAGCCTGAAATCTAGCTGAACATAAGTCCCATAACTAAAGATATAAAGAAGAAGCCACACTGAGACTGGTAGGAGGGGCAGACGCACAGACAAGGTCCCACACCCATGTGTGGAGAATAAAAATCCGGAGAAATAGCTCAGCTGCGGTGATCCTTCCTGAGGAGCCAGTGGTTCCAGCCTCACCCCAGGCTCCTGGCCCAGGGTTCCAGTGATAGGAAGAAGAATCCTCATAACCTGTGGCTGTGAAAACAGGTGGTAATTGTGGTTAAGTGAGACAAACACATGGACTTACTCGGACTCGCTGGTCCTAAAATGCAGCACTGGGGCAGTAGCTGTAAAGGCATCAAGGGCATATGAGGAGGAATGGACTTGTCTGGCATCAGGACAAAGCCTGGAAAAGCAGCTTTTTCTGAGACTAAAGTGCTGGCAGAGGCCATCATTTCTGGGCTGAGCCCTTCCCCAACAGCCAGCAGATAGATGCCATGTCTGAGTCTCTATCAGCCTGGCTAATACTGTTCACCCCACCTGGTTGATTCACTGAGACCCACCAACCATCCAACATTCAGGCCCACCCAAGGCATTTCCAGTGGCTTTTCTACACAAAGGGTCTCTCTTGCTTGTGCTTCAGACTTTCCTAAAATCTCTCAAACAACTAGCACCTGGCCTCTGCATACCACATACATCTTGCTAAGAGGCTCCAGACCTGCTGCAAGAGGCAGCCAGCCTCAAATTTCACCTTGGCCTCCTCCAGCCACCCCCAAGCCCAGCACATGGAGTGGCCATCTGCAGATTGCTCTATATCTCATGCCAGGTGACCCTAGGCAGGGCACAGTCAGTGGTTGACCTTGCACACCCAAAAGCCCCTAAACCATGTGCTCAGTGTACAGCTTCAGACCATATCAGATTAAAAGCCAACCACCTTCATAAGGTGGTTGGTGACACACTCAGGTGGAAGACTCCATGGGCACCAAAGCCCCACTGAAATGAGCCCTGCTCTGTGGGGGTAGCACCTGTACCTCAGGCCCTCCTCCATAGTCATAGCTGCTTCTCACAGCCTATTGGCTTGGGGGCAATCCTTCCCACTGGTGTTCCACAGCAATCAAGTCTTAACGACAACAGGACACTGCACACACACAGAAGGTGCACCTGGAGTGCCCAGCTTGGGTGACTGGGAATGCTGAGCCACGGGGCACCACAGGACATATATTACATAAGATCACCTTACCAAGACCAGGAGATACAGAAGCAAACACAAGGAATAAGCCAAAATGAGAAGACAAAGAAACAGGGTCTGAATTAAAGAACAGGAGAGATCTTCAGAAACATAACTAAATGAAATGGAAGCAAGCAAACTACCAGTTAAGTGTTCAAAAACAATGTCTATAAGGGTGCTCAAGGAACTTTGAGAACTTCAAGTGCATAATGAAAGACATAGAAACTACTTTAAAAAAAACAGAAATAAAATATGCACTAACTGAAATAAGGAATAAATTAGAGGGAATCAACAGTAAAGTAGATGAAGCAGAGAATCAAATCAGAGACTTGGAACATAAGAAAGCAAAAAACACCCCATCAGAACAGCAAAAAGAAAAAAGAATCCAAAAAATGAGAATAGTATAAGCAGCCTCTGGGACAACTTTAAGCATACCAACATTCACATCATAAAGGTATCAGAAGGAGAAGAGAGAGCGCAATAAATTGAAAACCTATTTGAAAAACTGACAAAAAAACTTCCCTAACCCTTCTGAGAAGAAATAGACATACAAGTCCAGGAAGTGCAGAGGATCCCAAATAAGATGAATCCAAAGAAGCACACATCAAGAGACATCATAACTAAAACATCAAAAGTTAAAGAGAAAATCTTAAAGCAGCAAGAGAAAGACAGTTAGTAACCTACAAGGGAACTGCCATTAGATGGTCAGCTGATTTCTTAATAGAAACTTTGCAGGCGAGAAGGGATTGGCACAAAATAATCAAAGTGATGCTAAGCAATAACCCAAAATCAAGACTGCTCCACTCAGTAAGCTATTATTTAGAATCAAAGGATAGATAAAGAGCTTTCCAGACATTGAATGGTAAACAGACAATACTATCAATATACAGTTGAAGTATTATAGAATTATACCCCCAAAACGTATATAATTGTGTTAATCAATGTCATCCCAATACATTCAATAAAAAATAAAAAAAAGCTTCTCAGACAAGAAAAAAGCTAAATAAGTTAATCACCACCCAACCAGTGTTACAACAAATGTGAAGGAGGAGAGTTCCAGCCGGAGGCATAGGTAGAAACACTTTACTTCCTAGCACAACCACAAGAAAGATAACAACCAATTTAAAAACAACAAACAACCAGAAGTGCAGAAGTGCCAGAAAATCAAACTGCATGGAACTCTGACAACCAAAAAGTTTAAAGAAATGTTCAGCCAGACCAGTAGGAGGGGTAGAGATGGGCAACTTAGCAGAGAGGATGCTGGCAAGGCTGTGGACAGTGCAGGCAAGGCAGGGCTGGCTGACCCAGAAATGAAGACTCAAAACCTCTAGCTGTAAAAACTGTGGGGGTTACCAGGGCAGGAGAAACTGCCAACCTCACAGGAGAGTTTGTTGGAAAGTGGGATTAAAGTGGAGCAAGGGAGCAGCATTGTTCCCTCTCTGAACTTCCCCCACAAATAGTGCAACAACACAGCAAAGAGAGTTGCCCTGCCCTGGCTCATACCTAAGGCTCTGCTCCCTTACATTGTAACAGGTATGCCAAGACAGAGAAATATGGTCCAAATTAAAGAACAGATCAAAAAGCCAGAAAAAGAGTTAAGTGATGAGGAAATAGAAAACATATCTGATGCAGAGTTCAAAACACTGGTAACCAGGATGCTCAGAGAATTGGTTGAGCTTGGTCACAAAATGAAGGAAGAAATGGAGGCTACACAAAATGAAATGAAGCAAAATATACAGGGAACCAACAGTGAAAGGAAGGAAACCAGGACTCACATCAATGATTTGGAACAAAAGGAGAGGTACTCTCCTTTAATAAACAAACAAACATTGTTTGTTTATTGCAAATAAACATGCAATGGGAACAGAATGAACAAATAAGAATTCAAAAAAATGAGGAGAGGCTTAGGAACCTCTGGGACAACTTCAAGGGCTCCAACACCTGAATCTTCTTCTTCGGGTGCCCGAAGAAGAAGAGGAAGAGCAAGAAATTGAAAATTTACTTGAAATCATAATGAAGGAAAATTTCCCCAATCTGGTGAAAGAAATAGACTTCCAGGAAGCCCAGGAAGCTCAGAAAGTCCCAAAGAAATTGGATCCAAGGAGGAACACACCAAGGCACATCATAATTAAGCTACCCAAGAATGAAGATAAGGAGAGAATCTTAAAAGCAGCAAGAGGAAAGGAAGGAGATAGTTACCTACAAAGGAGTGCCCACAATACTGTTAGCTGATTTCTCAAAAGAAACCTTACAGGCAAGAAAGGGTTGGAAATAAGTATTCAAAGTCATGAAGGCAAGGACCTACATCCAAGATTACTCTACCCAGCAAAGCTATCATTTAGAATGGAAGCACAGATAAAGTGCTTCTCAGACAAGGTCAAGTTAAAGGAATTCACCATCACCAAGACCTTATTATATGAAATGTTAAAGGGTCTTACCTAAGAAATAGAATTAGATATGAATAGTAAAATAACAATAAACTCACAACTATCAACAACTGAACATAAAAATACTAAAACTAAAACTAAACAAACAATTAGAACAGGAACAGAACCAGAGAAATAGAGATCACATGGAGGGCTATGCCATATGTAGCAATTATGCCCCCATTAAAGGGGGAGGGGGATAGAATGGGGTGGGAAGGTACAGGGAATAAGAAGCATAATTGGTAGGCACAAAATAGACAGGAGGAGTTAAGAATAGTATAGGAAATTGAAAAGCCAAAGAACTTATATGTACAACCCATGGACATGAACTAAGTGGGGAATGCTGGATGTTGTGGGGTGCAGGGCAGAGGGGGGATAAAAGGGAGAAAAAAATTGGGACAACTGTTATAGAATAATCAATAAAAATATACTTGAAAAAAGAAATGCAAAGGGTCTTCTTTAAGAAGAAGGAAAAGAAAGAATTAAAAATATGAATAATATAATGGCAATAAATACATATCTATCAATAATCATTTTCAATGCAAAGAGATTAAATGCTCTGATCAAAAGTTATACAATTACTGAATGGGTAACAAAACAAGACCTTAAATATGCTGACTGCAAGTCACTTCATATTCAAAGACACACACAGACTGAAAGCAAAGGGATAGAAAAGATATTTCATGAAAATGAAAACAAGACAAAACAAGAATGCTGGAGTAGCCCTGACCAGTGTGGCTCAGTTGGCTGGGCATCATCCCACAAAGCAAAAGATCACCAGTTTGATTCTTGGTCAGGGCACATACCAAGGTTCCAGATTTGGTCACTGGTTGGGACAAGTATGAGAAGGGACAGATTGACATTTCTTTCTCACATTGATGTTTCTCTCCCTCTTTTTCTCCTTCCATTTCCCTCTCTCTAATAAACAAACAAACAAACAAACAAATACTTAAAAATGTAAAAAACAAAAATGCTGGAGTAACAATATTTATACCAGATAAAATAAACTTTCAAACAAATGCTACAATAAGAGACAAAGAAGGACCTAACAATTTCACTTCTGGGTATTTATCTGAAGAAACCCAAAACACTAAATCAAAAAGAAATATACATTCATATGCTTACTTTGGCATTATTTACAATAGCCAAGATATGGAAACAACCTAAGTGTACATCAATAGATGAATGGATAAAGAAATGATGCATATATATGATGGAATATGACTCAGCCATGAAAAAGAATGAAATCCTGCTGTCTGCAACAGCATGGATGGACCTAGAGGGTATTATATACAGTGAACTAAGTCACACAAAGGAAGACAAATGCCATATATTCCATGTATATGTGGAGTCTAAACATATAAACAAATGAACAGGAAAGAAACAGACTTGGAGATACAGAAAACATTTTGATGGTTGCCAGAAAGAAGGGGAGTTGAGAGGATGGGTAAAAAAAGGTGAAAGGATTAAGAAGTACAAATTGGTTGTTAAAAATAGTCATGGGGGATGTAAAGTACAACATAAGGAACATAGTCAGTAATATTGTAATAACTGTGTATGGTATCAGATGGGAACTAGATTTATCATGGTGATCACCTCATAGGTTATATAAATGTCTAATTATGGGGTTGTACACCTGAAAATAATATAATATTTTATAATAAATGTAAATTAAAAATTTAAAAAATTAAAAATGAACAGTACTATATATGGGTTAATAAAATTATTAATATGGAAATATTTCAGTCTCAGTAGTAATCAAAGATAAACTAAAACAATATATTCATTTTATTTATTTTTTAAATTTATTTGTTATATTTATTTTTGGTATTTATTTGGGATATTATATTTGTAAATACATCACCCTGTATTGATAAACTATTAGGAAGCATATTTGTAGGATTATAAAATGTTATAAATTCTTAAAGGATACTTTAAAAATACATGTGAAAAAATTTTTAAATGTGCATATCTTTTGATTAAGCAGCTCCAATTTTAATAATTTATTTGAGGGAGATAATAAAAAATACATATATAAATCTAGAAGAATATTCACCAAATGGTGATTTGTAACATTAAAAAAAATCTAAAGAAATCTAAATCTCACTGCATAATGCTAGTTCAAATACATTTTAAGTTATCTTTCTCACAATAAAATATTTATGCTCCTTTAAAAATAACTATAGCAGAATATTAAATGAAGTACATATTTTACTCTATAATTAAATTTTAAAAAGAATATATAAAGTGTATAGTATAGTACTGTTCAAGTAGCTCAACTGATTGGGACATCATACCGATACTCCAAGGTTGCGGGTTCACTCTCTAGACAAGAAACAACCAATGAAGGTATAAATAAGTGAACAAAAAATCTCTCTCTCTCTGTCCTTCTTTTGCCTCTCTCTAAAAAATAAATTAAAAAGTAAAGAAAATAAAGTATATATTATATTTTTTTAAATTTACATATATACATAGAGAGATTCAGAGATTAAAAATGTATAACCTATGTTAATAGATGTAACTTTTAGGTGTTTAGATTATGTATGACCATATTTCTTATTTTATAAATATTCAATAATAATCACATATTACTTAGGATAATATCATTTTAAAAAGAAAAAAGGAAAGACAGTGAAACTATTCTGTATGATGGTATAATGGTGGCTGGATGTCTGCATAGACTTGCCAACACACATAGAATGCACACTACCAGGTGTGAACCCTAACACGAACTATGGACTCTGGGTGCTTATGATTCATCAGCTGTAACCAATATACATCTCTGGCAGGGAATTTGACAACAGGAAAGGCTATGCACATGTCGGGGTAAGAGGGCTTATGGGTAATTTCTGTACTTTCCACTAAGTTTTGCTATGAGACTATAATTGCTTTTAAAAATAATCTATTATAAAAGAAAAAAGAGCCCTAGCTGGTGTGGTTCAGTGGATTGAGCACCAGACTATGAACCAAAGGGTCTCTGGTTCGATTCCCAGTGATGGGACATGCCTGGGTTTCAGGCCAGGTCCCCAGTAGGGGGCACATGAGAGGCAACACACACTGATGTCTCTCTCTTCTTTCTCTCACCCTTCCCCTCTGTCTAAAAATGAATAAATAAAATCTTTTTAAAAAGAGAAAAGAAAGAAAATGTCTCTTTTCTTTTTCATTTGTATACATACAGCTACTGTAAAATTGTACTTTAATATCTGCCCAACTTACAGTTTGAATATATGAGATTTGATGTGATTATTCTTAGACCAAAATTTGCAACCTACTAATGGGTAATGAAATCAGTTTATTTTAAAACTAAATTAGATTGAGTAAGAGAGACTAAACAGAATGTATCAGAATATATCTTTTCCTGTTCCTGCCCTCAGTTGCTCATAGTGTAGTGGATGAGATAAATGTACCTTCACAAATTCTGACTTGAGTAGAACGTATCCAGAAGGGAAGAAGAGGATGTATATTTCAGGCAGAAGGTCCACTGTGAACAAAGGCATGAGATAAAAATAAATCAAAATAATATATATCACTAAGTGTACAAGTACTGGTGGAAGCACATAGGCCAAATTGTGTGCCATGGAAAGGTGTTTGCACTTACCTTGTAGACAATGGTAGCGTATCCAAAAGTTGACACTGAGGCTCTAGATGACTGGCAGTCACTGGATAGGGGCTTGGCTCTGGGCATGTGGGCACCACAGTTAACTGTGGTATAATTTGTCCCTAAATCAATCTTGAATATCTTAAGGATGTCTTGAATGTCTAAGGATGAGGAGATGTTATGTAAAGACTGGGATTGTAGGACTCTTATCACTGAACTGGAAAGAATTAAAATTGTGGTGTTATAGGAAGTATGTCCCCCAAAGAGATAAGTTCTGCTACATCTTGCTTGGTTTGCTGTGAACATAGGGTTTCTTGTCACCAAAATAATGATGAAACCTGGGTTGAAGAAAATCAGACAGGTTTCTCTACTAAACACTATAACAAAGTGTTTAGTATACAAATTCACATTCTGAAATTTTAAGTGAATATAGTATGTAGGTTCCTTTTCAAAACTTCAAAGGCATTAGGGACTTTGTGATTATTTTATTTTTCAGTAATATCCTGTAGGACTGTGATTCCACAGAAAACACTTTGTAAAACACTTATAAGTGTTGCAAAGACTAGGAAAATTTGAATATCCAGTGTTGGTTATTAAAGAATTCATTACAGCATGAAATTAAACAAGTATAGTAATGTTATGATTTCATTATTAATTCAAAATACTTAAGCAATGCATCTATGATGTTTTTAAAATATTTTACTTATTTTTAGAGAGAGGGGAAGAGAAGGAAGGAGAAAGACAGGGAAAAAAACATCAGTGTGTGCTTGCCTCTCACATGCACTGTACTGGGGACCCAGCCCTCAACCCAGGTATATGCCCTGACTGGGAATCGAACCAGTGACCCTTTGGTTTGCAGGCCAGTGCTCAATCCACTGAGCCACATGAGCCAGCGCTATGATTTTTTAAAAGGTAAATGTAACATGTATATACACATAAATCATTTCCTATTTTTGTTAAATATATGCCCAAAGACTGTGAGCAGAGAGCTAGAGTACTGGAGTTAGATTCAACCTATTTGGGAGGACAAATCAAAAGAGGAGAGAAAAAATAAGACACAAAATTATTGCAGTCTGTGACAATTCCTTTTGTTATTATTTTCCCATTACCTCCAAGAAAAAATGGTGGTGAGAGCAAGAAGAAATATAATTCTTAAGTAATTTAAATCAACATTTGTTTATGTCCTGTTTCATTCATAGAACCATAATTGGAAACTTATGTTATTTTATCATTTTTAATATGCCTCTCTTTGGCATTAAAAAATAATAAACTAATAATGTGAATCAATAAAGTTATACTTTTAGTGCAAACTACAAATGTATATCCACGATAATGCTTCTTTCGTATTTCTCTTATAACCAGTGAGTTTTTTGGGGGGAGTTCATTGGGATAAATCTTTATGAAGTGAGTGGTTGTTTGAGTTAGTTTTCAAAAACGATTACTTCCAAGAAAAAGAACTTTGAGATTTAGGTTGAAATTGAAATTTAAATGTGATTTGTTGCAAACACTTCAGGTCACATGTTGAGAAGGTGTCAGAAGAGAGATCATGTACTATTGAAAAAGAAAGAACGTTTCAGTATCTTCTGCTCTATTATTTTAATGTTTCCATTAACATTTGGCTTGTCTCAATTATATGACAATAACCAGCAGGGGCTGCTCTTAGCATTACAGGCAGACTAATTTTCTCTTTAGTGGAATTACTTTCAGTTCTCATTCTGAACACAACTGAAACACTGAAACATATTTTAGCCTGGTAAACATTTTATAGTAAAGACTACTGACCTTGATTTTCCAGTCAAAAAAATTTTTTGAGGGGAAACTTGTCTATGCTTTCTCATTAAGCTTTCTATATAGAAAGTCCATATAAATTAATAAAAATAGTACTACTTCTTTTAAAACTGGCATGTAAAAATTTTTATTGGAACAGATATAAAAGAAAGACAAATTAGAGAATATATGTTAAAAGGTAAGCAGTGAACTTTTAACAGATCTAGCAGGAAGGAGAAAGAAAATATTCTTTCATTAATAATTATGTTTTTCAGAAACATATGAAGGACTCATGGACAAATTGAAACAGGGTAGGATCAAGGGTGCAAGGGTGGGGGGTAGGGGGGAGAAATGGAGACAACTGTACTTGAACAACAATAAAAAATGTGAAAAAAATCCTTTGAACACCTACTATGTACAGATTACTGCTAGGACTGGGGTTACAGAGTTGAGCAAAGGATCCATAGCTTAAGGGGCACAGCCTTGCAGAGACAGCAATTGTCAGAGAAGGACAATGCAACATGCTCATTGTGATAAGGAAAGTGTTCTCACAATGCTCTGGCTATAGGATGGAATCTGGCAGAGAAAAAATATTTGCAAAACAGATGGCAGATAAAACTGTACAATAAGCTGTCAAAAACTGATTAGCAATATATAAACACCAAACAGAAAAATGTAAAATGATGTGAATGGGATCATCCATGGGACCAATAAATATATATTAATCAAAATGAGATATTATTTTAATCCTGAAAGATGGGAAAGAATTAAAAACAAGGAAAAATGTCTAGATCTGGTAAGGATACTGGGAGGAATATGCATTGTCATGTATCATTGGTAGGAATGTTATTTATCAGAATTATGTGGGGACCATAATCATGGCATATTCATTCAACTTAAACATATACCCACTGTTTGTTTTGATCTGCCCCACATTTGGCAGTTTATCCTATGTAAAGCTATTTGTTGAGGAAATTAAATTGAAACCAACTAAAAAGAATATGAAAAAAATAGTTATGCTTTCAAATAGAAGCTGACTTTTCTTAGGGCAGTTTACAATAATACACAAAACAATTTAGTTTTAGAAAAAGGAAAGTTCTTCTCTAGGTCATTGGAGAAATCAGTACTCATATATAGGACAGGTACCTCAGATGGCTTTGAGAGTATCCTTGGAAAGATCTGGAAATGACCTGCAGTACCTACCTGTCTACGTGGCATCATTCATCAAAGGCTGACTGCACCACATGCATTAAAACTGCTGCACTCAGGGTGATGTGGGGGACAGAAGCCCTTCACCATTCCTAAATTTCACTGTGAGTTCCCCAGTCTTGCTGGTCTTCTGTGTTTTATTTATGGTTTAGCTTTTCTGGAGAAGCTCCAAATAGTTGAATAAGTCACCTGTCTTAAGATGTGTAAGTATCATAACTAAAGAAGTCTGATTGCTTGTGATAATTGCTTCTTCTTTTATTATTTCCAGTTAAGATAGATACTGCTAATCAGATGTTACCACTTTCCAAGTGCCCGAATCATATTTTGGGATAAGACCTCTCTTTTAATAACTCCTTCATAGACTTCTCAAAGTTATTGCTAATAACATGTTTGAGATTGTCAAATTGAGACTTGGCACTAATTAGGAAATTTGGTAATTTGTCATCACACCAATGCATTTCGGTATCAGTTTTGGCATTATTGTCTAATAAGTGAGGCAAGTAGGGAAGGAATTATAAAGGAAGTTCAGAAATTTTAAAATTTAATGCAGAAAATATTAAGCCTGAATGTATCCAGTGTGAATTCTAGACAGCTAATCAATCACCTTAAAATGAAAAAGTGCAAATTATATTGAAGCATTCACATTACATAAAACTTATCTCCATTATTCTGTACATTAAAAATTTTTCTATATTCTTCTTAAATGCACATATGAGGTAATTAAATTTTATGATTAGTTAATTTTATATTTCTTAGAAATAATTTTACAACTTTTTTCTTTTTACATTCAAATTATTAATGAAATGAATTTGTCAATAAAATCAATTGTAGGAAATATCAAAATATATATTTTTGGTGCCTAGCGTTCATTTATTTGTTCACTGAATATCTGTTAAGTAATTTTCACAGGACAGGCATGTTCTAAGCTCTAGAAGTGGTCATTCAAATAAAACTCATCCTTTACTTTTGAGAAGTTTATCAGTCCTTGTGTTATTCTGAAACAAATTGTTTAGAAGTATCCACTGAGTGTTGTGAGAGTCTAGGGAAGAAAAACCAACCTTAGAGTCAGAATAAGTAACCATGGGAACTTGTAGGCCTATGTCATAGGTTCATTTTCAAATTTTATACTGAGAAAAAGACATGTGTGAAGATTCATACATGTCAGATAAAGAAAGATACTTGAGGTTGTCGACAAAATGGTGTTAGAGAACTAGCTAGACGTTAAGACACAGTCCTACCTCTTCATCTCTTTCTGCCCAAATTCCACTCCCATTTTATCTTTTCTAGACCCAAAGAGTTGCATTTTCATGAACTTACACAAATGAGTTTTAAATACTCATCCAAAGAGAAAGGATAACTTTGTTCATTAGATTCCACAGGAGTGAAATCATATGGTATTTGTCTTTTCTGACTGACTTATTTCATTTAGCATGTTCTCCAGGTGCATCTATGCTGTTGCAAAGGGTAAATTTTTCTTCTTTTTTATGGCCAAGTAGTATCCCACTGCGTAAGTGTACCCATAGCTGTTTTATCCACTCATCTACTGATAGACACTTGGGCTACTTCCAAATTGTGGCTATCATACATAATGCTGCAATAAACATAGGGGTACCTATATATTCTTTCAAATTAGTGTTTTGGGTTTCTTTGAATGAATTCCCAGAAGTGGAATTGCTGGTTCGTAAGGCAGTTGCATGAACAAACTGAACTAACAAACCAAACAGAGACAGACTAATAGATAGAGAGCAGGCTGATAGCTCCTGCAGGGAGAGGTTTAGGGGTGAAGGGATCAAGCAAAAAAACAAAAACAACTCATGGACACCAACAACAGTGTGGTAATTGTGGGGGAGAGGGGAGGGGAAAGAAGGGTGTGTGGAGGTGGAAAAGGGTAAGGGGAGATAAATGATAATGAAAAAAATTAAAATAAAATAAAAATTAAAATTTAACTTAGTCTTAAAACTTGAGAGAGAGAGAGAGAGAGAGAGAGAAAGAGAAAAATAATTACTTTGTAAGCCACAGAGAGTTTATTCAGCAGGGATGAGAAGACAAGGGTAAGGGACAGAACATGAGTCACTATAATCTCTAGAAAAGTTGTCAGCTTTTTCCCTAGTAAGACTTCCGGGACAAAATTTTCTCTAAAAAACACAATTTGCAAAGGAAGAACAATAAATTGCCTCTAAGGGAGAACGGGAATTATAGTAATAGAATCAGAGAAGAGTAGTCTCTCCTAAACTTTCATTCTCTTTGCCCATTTATCCCCTTCCCCGTTACTTTTCCTACCTAATTTACCTGACTCCTATTTTTGCAAAACCATCTAAACATATTCACTAGAAAGATTCAACTAGCTAAGCCTGCACCAAAGGCAGATTAAGCTATTTCTGTCAAACTTAACAGTCTTTTACTTACTTCTCTGTTTGCCTCTTGTGGTATTTCTAGAGGGCATTGTGTCCGCAGCATTTTGCATACTGCCTGGCTTAGATTAACTGTTCAACAGCTAATTGTTAAAATAATAAATAAAGATATATTTTAGTTTTTATTTTTTAATTAAATTCTATTTTATTGATTATGCTATTACAGTTGTCCCAGTTCTCCCCTTTGCCCCCTCCACTCAGCACCTCCACGCCCTCAGGCAATCCCCACACCATTATTCATGTCCAAGGGGTGGGCTTATAAATTCTTTGATAACTCCATTTCCCATACTGTACTTCACATCCCAATGGCTATTCTGTAACTACCTATTTATACTTCTTAATCCCCTCACCTCTTCACCCATTCCCCTACACACTCTCCCAACTGGCATCCATCAAAAGGCTCTTTGTAACCTTGATTCTTTTTCTTTTCTTCTTGTTTTCTTAGTTTGTTTTTTTTCTTAGATTCAATTGTTGATAGATGTGTATTTATTGCCATTTTATTGTTCATAGTTTTGATCACCTTTTGCTTAAATAAGACCCTTTAACATTTCATATAATAATGGTTTGGTGATGATGAACTCCTTTAGTGTTTTCTGGTCTGGGAAGCTCTTTATCTGCGCTTCGATTCTAAATGGTATCTTTGCTGTTTAGAGCAATATTGGCTATATAGATCCCTGCTTTTCATTACTTTGAATACTTCTTGCCAGCCCCTTCTCACCTGCAAGGTTTCTTTTGAGGAATCAGCTGATAGTCTAATGGAACTCCACTATAGGTAACTAACTGCTTCTCCCTTGATGCGTTTGAGATTCTCTATCATTAACCTTTGGCATTTTAATTGTGATGTGTCTTAGAGGGTACCTCTTTGCATCCATCTTGTTTGGGACTCTGTCTTCCTGGACTTGCATGCCTATTTCCTTCATCAAATTAGGGAAGTTTTCTTTCATTATTTTTTCAAATGTATTTCCAATTTCTTGCTCTTTCTCTCCTCCTTCTGGCACTCCTATGATGTGAATATTGGAATGCTTGAAGTTGTCCCAGTGGCTGCTTATACTATCCTCATTTTTTTGGATTCCATTTTCTTCTTGTTGTTCTGATTGGCTGTTTATTTCTTCTTATGTTGCAAATCATTGATTTGATTCTCAGCTTCATTCACCCTACTGTTTTTCCCCCTGTAAACTGTTCTTTATTACAATTAGTGTGTCCTTCACTTCTGACTGGGTCTTTTTTACGATGGTGAGGTCCTTACTAAGTTCTTTGAGCATCCTTATAACCAGCGTTTTGAACTCTGCATCTAATAGATTGCTTATCTCTACTTTTGTTTAGTTCTTTTTCTGGAGTTTTGATCTTTTCTTTCATTTGGGTCACATGTCTCTGTAGTTTCTATGTGTTAGGTAGAGCTGCTATGACTCCCAGACTTGGTAGTGTGGCTTAATATACTAGGTGTCCTGTAGGGTCCAGTGGCACAGCTTCCCCTATCACCCAAGCTGGGTACTTGAGGTGTACCCTTTATGTGGGCTGAATACACCCTCCTCTTGTAGTTTAGACTTGGTTGCTGTTGGCAGGTCAATTGGAGGGATTTACCCAGACCAGTCATCTATAAGGACTGGCTATAACCACTGACCACCAACCTCTGCCCTCCATGGAGGATCAGCTGTGCAGGGGCAGGATGGTGGTGCTCCAGTGTAGTCTGTAGCTGTCTACTGGGTGCGAAGGCCCTGGGGTTTCCCTGTGGAGCAGGCCAAAGTCAGTCCCCACTTGTGTTTTGCCCAGGGCCATCCTTCCTGAGCTATAAAGCAATCTGAGATGGCTGCTACTTGTGCTGGGCTTGGAGATTCCCAGGTGAAGCCAAGCTGTGAATCTAGGCTGGCTGTTGCTAGTGCCTGCCATGTCTGTGGTCACTAGGCCAATAAGCAAGAGGTAAGGGGGCGGGAGGCTCACTGAAGCCAGCTGTTGCTTGTTCAAAAGTATTTAAAAAGTTACAAAGCAACGGCAGTTCCTAAGGAACAGCCATGCTTATCAGCTGTAAGTTGGGTGGGACGGAGCCTCAGGGGATCTCCAGGTGGGACAGTTTTAGCCAGGTTGATGGAGCCTGAGATTTGTCACCTGCTTGCCAGCTCTGTGGCTCTGCCTGACTGTCTAGGCAAGAGTTGTCCCTCAGCTCTCGCCTTGGTGACAGACATTTCAGATTTTCTCTGTATGCTACTGGTGTCTTTCAAGCTGCTATGCTGGTAGTAGAGCTCAGAAGGAGTGAGTCTGAATAAATTGTGTGTGGGTTCTTTAAGAGGAACTGCTTGGGGCTCCAGAAGTTTTTTTTCCACTGACTCGATCCCTCCTGGTTTTTGCATCCAGAAGTTATGGGGACTTATCTTCCTGGCAGTGGAACCCTGATCTGGGGGGCCTGATGTGGAACTGGGACTCCCTCCTCTCAAGATATTCCTCCTGAATTTGCATCTACCTCATATAGGTGTGGGACTAGCCTGTTCCATGTCCACTCCTTCTACCAGTCTGGATGGATGTGGTTTCTTTAATTCTGTAGTTTTCCATTCAACTTGATTTCTGATGGCTCTGAGTGATGGTTGTCCTATAATTTAGTTGCAATTTTGATGTGATTGTGTGAGGAGTTGAGCTGTGTTTACCTATGCCACCATCTTGACTTGAAGTCTAAGATATACTTTAATATTTTGTTAAAGGTAGACTAGGAAAGAAGATTTCAATATAACTTGATACAAAAGCACATAAGCAGCTTCTTAAATCATCTTTGGTGAAAACACTTAAATTGATATTGACAAAGGATATTGCATAAATAATTTTATTTTAATGGGTATATATATATATATATATATATATATATATATACACACATACATACACTTTTACAGCACTCTAAACATTGAATTTCTCTATTCCAAAACTATTATAAGGAATGTCTCCTATTGAATAAAGACATTTGGAAGAGACTTTCAGGACTAGGTTTTTTCCCTTGGAGGGAATCTTCAGGACTAGGTAAGTAAGACTTGCCTAGTCCTGAAACAGGAATTTCCCTCAGGGTTCAGGAAGCTGACTAGTCAGGTGAGGGCTCTAGCTCCATTTGCCTTATGGACATGGCATGAGGCCTACAAAAGTATATTCTCAGATTTTGTCCTTGAATTCCATATCTGTGAATCATCTTTACAACTCTCTTAAGTCAATCTCTAGTGCTTTGAGAGATCAAAGAATATCCTTGGTCCTACGGAAATTCCCTAAATAGCTAAAATTTTACAACCTAGTTCTCAAGGAGTGCACCGGCTCATCACCTTCTCATTAGTTGCAACAGTTATATCCCTCTCTCTTTTGGGTAAATGAGCTGTCCATGATTGAAGCTGATATACAGACCTTTGATTGATATATGTCTGCTGACAACAAATATTATTGTCCAATGAAGTTTATTTTCAATTTTTAAGAAATAAAGAAGATCACACACTAAGGAATTAAAGTGGAATGGCTTTGATTATATGAATGTGTGTTCTTTGTTTCAAAGGAGAATGGTATGAGTATATGAAAATATATATATACATGCATGCCCCCCACACACTACACAGGACTTCTGCTCCTGCATTTTGCTATGTGTATTAAGTACAGAGCACACATATTATTTTAAAGTGGATATAAAGTGGATGTCAAAATAGCTTAGTCTCTCTTGAGCTATGTTTTGCATAAGGCAACTATTGATTAAATAGACCATAGCTTGAAATTATATTTATTTTTCAAATATCAATCATGTTAGATCTAGAAGGAATATGAAATCATGAGTCAAATTTTCCCAACCTGCAGATAAAGGGGGTGAAGCACAAAGACTTCAAGTAGTTTGCAACAGTCAAAGCTAGTAAATAGAAAGGTTAAAATTAGGAGTTATGTTCTAATACTTAGTCTCATGTTTTATTTTAATAGTTTTCTCCCATTCCAGTTATACTAAAGATTATCCAACCCATAATGTCTAATTAAATGTATAACTCTTATGTTTGATTAGCTCTTATGACATGATTTAATTAAATGTCAGAAGTTAGCAATAATGAACCCAAATCTGTTTTTGACAGCAATTTTAGTGCCCCTTCTATCACTATTTCTCTTTAATCATGAGTTAGTACTGTGACCTGAATTTTTTTTGATGCCTGCTATTAGAATTTAGGAGTGCTGGACATAAGCATATATTAATGCATATTTGAAGTTGACAATTCAATAGGTGACAAAAGTGATAAGTATAGTTGTGGGGGTTTCTATAAGACATTAAAGTATGTCAGAGTGCCTAGCATATAGTTGGAGTTCTATAAAAGTCCATTACATAAATGTATTCATTAAGCAGATGCAGAAACATAAAAAGCAACCATGTGCTGTGCCAAGCCATATGCAATAAAGGGAGTTTCTGAAGTACCTGCCTCCTGGGACCAAGAATTTTTACAGAGTATTTTTGTGTTTGGATTTGTGTATATGAGCATAGTATGGGGTACTGGAATGTGATCACCTAGTGTGAGAGTTTGGAAACTTGGGTTCTGGTATCCCTTTTTTGTTACTGCCTAGAGAAGGTGCTCCTCTTTCTGGGGCCATAACATTATAAATGGTAAAATGAGGAACTTAGAATCAATGTGACCAATGTTTTGAAAAGAGACTTTTTTCACAACAGTGGTTCCATAACTATCTTTACCTTTTCTTTTGTGTTAGTGTGTTGTAGGGTTGCTATTGTGTTGTATGAGTTTGCTGTAGGGTTGCCATGATAAAAATAGTATACCCTAGTTTCAGCTCTGCCACCTTCAAGCTGTATGATTTGAGTAAGTCACTTCCCCTGTATGGGTCTCAGATCTCATAAAATAACCAAGTTGAATCAGATTTTCTTTTAAATCTATTCCGATTCTGACATGTGGGAGGAAGAAAACAAATGAATGCAGGTCCCAAGGGAGTGGTAGATGAAGCGAGAGTGGAGAAGGCAACAGAGAGGAAAGCTAGCTTGTGCTACTCAGACGGCGATATCAGTTACCTCAACTATTTGATGTAATACGATTCTAATAATAAAATATTATTAAAAACTGTAAGTTTCAGGTGAATCTTTAAAATTTTTTTAGCACATTTATGAGTATACTAAAATAGACTCTTTCCAAATTACTGAAAATATTATTGTTTTTCCCCTTGTAAAATAGTTTCCTATTACCTGCAGGCAAACTTAGCCTCTGATTTTTTTTTTTTAACAGGCACATGATGGTTAAAAATAAATATCTGGGTTTACAAGAATATGTGGTTTTTAAAAGAAAGTACAACAATGTTAAGAACACTTCTATAGCCAACTTCATGTTTTGCCTGCTTCAGGAAAAGGCTAGGAGAAAACAGGTGTCCTAATCACTGAGCAACCTGTGCTGGGGAGATGGAAAGAACCTCAAGCAGCTGCCTTCCCCTCTGATTAAAAATTCCTTCATATTAAACTTCTCACCTTTTGCTCATATAGGCACATGCATTTTGTACCTTTTGCGGCGAGGAGGATGTGGAAATGAATGGATTAGCAGCATATTACTTCTGAGTCCGTAAGTTAATTAAAGAGTGTGTATATAAAATGGAATAGTGAATTATTTAGCTGATGACAAACATGATATAAAATTCCATTATTGGATAGTCAATTCAATTTTATTAGTTTTAGAGTTATGTAAATTATTTTTAACACAATGCGTAGTATTTGCAGATTTATTTTTCATGTGGTATATGTGTTGTTCTACAGCCATATTTTTGTCCTTTATGGAATGATTTAAATATCTGATTGAGAATGGTGCAGCTTGATTAAGAAGGGAAGACATATAAAGCAGAATAATCCCTGCCTGTGATCGTCCCTTTCTTCCTCAACCTGGGGCAGTCTCTAAGCTGTTTAAGAGGTTTTGTTTTTGTTTTTGTTTTTTTCAGAATTAAATTATTACATAAGATCACTCTAACTAAGGAACAAATTGTTAAACACAAATAGCGTTAAGGCAAATTTTTCTAACCCTCATTTTACATACTTCTTCCAAAAAGAAAAATTCCATAAGGTGCACACCATTACTTAATTTAAGCCATAGAGACAAAAGCACAAAGTAAGAGTTCAGGTTAGTCTCCATCTGCTTCTCTCATTCAGCGGTTTCACTTTTCCAGCATTTATATAGGATAATTACACACTCCAGTTTACCCAGGGCAATCTCAGTTTAAGTGTGCGGTCCCATCATTTGTCTGGTCATTTTTCTCTTTCACTCTCAAAAGTGTCCTGGTTTGGAAAATATTACATGGTCCCTCTACCACCATGCCTATGCCATATAACCATTCTGCAAATAGGTTTCCCATGATAACTTTAAAATGAGGAAATTCTCTACT
Organism: Phyllostomus discolor; assembly: GCF_004126475.2. Taxonomy (NCBI): domain Eukaryota; kingdom Metazoa; phylum Chordata; class Mammalia; order Chiroptera; family Phyllostomidae; genus Phyllostomus; species Phyllostomus discolor. Next base: position 64,080,089 of record NC_040904.2, read on the forward strand.
ACATCTTTCCAATTTACATATTATATGCTGTCTTTTTTCTCTGAGCTATACTTTATTATGCAATGCTATGTAATGATGTGTTATTACTTCTCCTTACTTAAAGGAGTATTTTTGAGTGATTTTCAGAAATGAAAAACCCTGTGAGCTTCTGGAAATGCAAATAATATCTTTTTAAAGTTGTGGCTTTTATAATGCAGTAAGCATTCACCATGGCATGGTAGGAAGAACATAGTATTTAGAATATAGCCTGGCCAAACTGTGACTCTGAACAAATTTAACTTTTTTAAGTATCAATTTCCATTTCAATAATTTGAGGATAATATTTTTGAATGATATTTGTAAGAATTCAGGCATTGTATATAAGGTGCCTACGACAGTGCCTTGTGTATAGCCAGTGGAGAAAACATGGTAGCAATTATAATTATTATTAATAATTTATAAAAGATTTTATTTATTTATTTTTAGAGAAGAAAGGGAAGGGGGGAGAGAGAGAGAGGGAGAGAGAGAGAGAGAGAGAAACATCAATGTGCGGTTGCTGGGGGCCATGGCCTGTAACCTAGGCATGTGCCCTGACTAGGAATTGAACCTGCGATGCCCAGTTCGCAGCCTGCACTCAATCCACTGAGCTACGCCAGCCAGGGCATAATTATTATTTTTATAGGATAAAATTATTGGACACTTATGGGCATTAATGGAGTAAAATAGTTGCTTTTTCATACTCAGAAAATTCTAAAAACCAAGCAGACCTTTATAATGTGATTTTCTGTAATTCTATTTTATTCTAGAAATTCAGAGTCTAGTTTAGATGGTTAGCAAATATGGATTGTCAAACATTAAGACAATTAGAACTAATGATGGAACAAAAAATCTAAATCATCTTTCAAAGCGATTTTATGTATGTTTTGCTTATATGATAAATTTGAACACATTTAGAATGAATGAACAATAGTATATTGGAAGAGTAAGAGTGTACTATGAATTATATAAAACACAATCTTGATTTGTCAAGTAACAAATTTCTGGTTTTGAAAATAGAAACACACATCTCAATATCTTAAGAAAATGTTCATTTAATAAATTTATAATCAAATATACCTTTATATAAGCTAAACATTTATATGACTAATAAAGCAATCATATGTTCTTTAATTACTTTCGCTCTTTCTCTACAACAAGAATCCCAGTTTTTATTTGCTCCTTTAACAGGATGAGAAAGCTGTTTTGAGAGGCAAGTTATGTTGAAAATATGTTCCAGATTACGTGGATGGTCAGTACTAACTACAACCATTTTTTTGGTCAGATCACACTTTACACAGTGTGACCCAAATTTGGAATTAAAAATGAGGCTCACCACACCACAGTGGAACATTTTTCCAATTTTTCTTGTCAGAAAGTGTGACTTGAAATTCTGGTCTCACCTGTACTTTTTAAAGTTGCTATTACTCCAACATTCTGAATATTCTGTGTTTTATGCCTCTTTTGTTAAAGCATATATTTCTATAAGGAGGTTGTACTGGGCTTAAATAGCCAAATGCTCTGCATTAAAGAGAGTCATCTATGACATCAGGTTATTTTCATTTCTATTTCAGTAACAAAGTGTGTAGTGTTTCTCAAACCAATGTCCCCCAAAGTTATTCAAATACATTGTTCATGATGCATATTTTAAATCCTTGATGTAACACAGTAGAATAATTTTCTAAGTTAATTAAACAGAGTAAATTCACTATCCAAAGTTAGTTAACATTTACATAGCAGTTAACTCTCTTAGCCACTCAGACAAAAGCAGTCACATGCAAAAATTATCCTCCTTTGAAGACAATTGAAAATGTTCTCTTTAATGCATGCATATTCTTAACATCAATCATGCACTAAAAGGTTTTGTTACACCTGTTGATTTTAAGTTATTACAAAGAAGACAAGTTGAAAGCATTTGTCTAATGACACCAACCACCCATTCTACCCACTTCATGGTGATGTTGTGAGACTCAGAAGTGAAATAATGTGTATAAAACTACTTCATATGATAAATTGAAATGTGTAAAGCTTATTCACTCTATTAATGTTGATATCAAATATCCACCATGTGGTAGCCACTGTCTCAAGCATTTAATAGCACACTACAACTACTTCTATCCATTATTTCAATTTTTATATGTATAAAGCAATTACATATGAATTCCTGTGCCTTCTTAATTACTTGTTCAACATCCCCCCTCCCACACACTCCGCTCCCATACTGGCTGTTGAAATTTTTCCTCATTTTTGTCTACTCCATTATGTGTTTTCCTCTTCTTTAAATTCCTCATTCATGTTCTTTAAGCCAGCTCATAAAAACAAAGGCAAAGGCCTGCATTCCAGCTTTCAAGGTTTTCCTAACCCTACAGTGCCCTGTACCCATTATCTGCCCTTCCCAGATGTTAATGTTCATAGCAATCACCTGGCAGACTGGTGAAAAGGTGGGTTCTGACTTGTAGGGGCCTGAGATTATGTGTACCTCTAACACGTTCTGATCCAGTGCCTGTGTGCATGCGCTGCAGAGACACTTTAGGGAGCAGGGCTCCACTGTGTTGAACGCCACTTGCTCCTGTTAAACCGTTTTCCTGCATCCCATTGATTTTTATCAGACATTCTTATAAATAATTAAATCTTTGAGCTGTAAACAACATCCTGCACATTTACCCTAACTTTAACACATTTCATGTGCAGAAAATTTTAACCATAAAGGATCTTTGTTTTATACCTGGTCTAGGAAGCTCTCACTCACTTTAATGACCGAGCACACATGCAATAAAATCACAGGAGGCAACTGACATTAGTACTGTGTGTTTGGTCCCTTGAAATTAAAATGAAGAATCTATTCTTCCTGTTGCTCCTGTCTTGATGACTATATGTAATGCAAATGCTGGATGATTCGAACATAACCCATGCCATGGCAAAGTTTAATTAAGTCAACATCTGATTTTAATCCAGTTTCACTTATGTTTTATAATAGTCTTAGAATTAAGCATCCATAATGTGTTTAAATATGCTTTCTCTCTGCTCCAAATTCAATTGTCTCTTTATTCAGCTTGACTACTTTGAAGTATTTTATTTAAATTGTTTTCTGTACTTGAAAGTAACACCACAGAAATCTTGGAATACAAATTTCTGCTTTTCAACTTTTTGAGTTACATCATTAAGGTGAAATGACCACATGTATATTTTATATATAAATTTCTGGGCATGATGTAAGAGACTTCAATTACTGTCTGTTACTTAAATTTCCAAACTCATCTTTAATTACCACATCTGTATCTCACACCATAGCCTTATCAGATTTAATTCAATTTTTTGTTCATACTTTTTGCCTTCTCAAATGTATGTGTATGACAGGGGACCCCCAAAATCCTGGAATTTATTTAAAAAGCTGTATATTGCTCAGTGGATTGAGGGCGGGCTGCGATCCAAAGTATCGCAGGTTTGATTCCCAGTCAGGGCACATACCTGGGTTGCAGGCCATGACCCCCAGCAACTGCACATTGATGTTTCTCTCTCTCTCTCTCCCCCTCCTTTCCCTCTCTAAAAATAAATAAATAAAATCTTAAAAAAATAAAAAGCTGTATATTTATTCTTACACGTTTAAACTTCAGTCACCTTCAAAACAATTTCATTTGATGCAATGCAACTGAGACATTTTTTCCACTTCTCAAAACGGTTTTGGAACTCATCGATTTTGATGCCTTTTAGTGCTTCTGCTGTTTTTTTATTTCACCTCTTTTTAATCAGCAAAATGTTTCCCTTTGAGGACTTTTTTAATCCAGGGAAATGAAAAAAAAATGTTGCTTGGGGTAAGATCAGGTGAAAAAGGAGGGTAGGACACAGAGGTCATAAAGTTTTTGGTCAAAAACTGCTAAACACTTAGTGTGGTGTGGGCAGGTGCATTCATAAGTCTCCCATCATGAAATAGGAAAACACATTGAGTCTTCAAGAAAAATTCACTGAAGCCAAATGCAGCCTCTCACAACAGTACCAACTGGTACTGATAACACATGTGTTCCTAGTACACACACCTAGCAGGGGAAGCCTGTACTACAAGGGTCTTGCCCTCCAGAGATAATTCCATTTTGGGGGGATTCCCCCCTCACATTTGCAATGTCATGTCTTTGGTCAGGGAGAGATCTGGACACCTTGTTGGCCTCTCTGACCTTAGTCATCTGCAGCCATTTCTTTAACCTCTTCCATAACACTTTTCATAACTGACTCTGTGCATACTTCTACTATAACAACTTAGCATCATTATTTTTAACTTCGTGTTAACTTTTCTGCCTTTACTACTACAGTTGAGAGCAATTTATTCTTTAATAGTTGTATTTTGAGCACTTGGGTTTGGGGCTTTCACAGAGCAGTACTCAGTGATACTTTGTTGATGTTTAATTGAATGATATGTTGCTATATTTTAAATATTGAGTGTATAACACCTTTCTAATTTCCAAGTCCATTGTAGCTTCAGTGTGAAAACCATATTTTTTGCTATCCAGAGGGACATGGGGTATGATAACTTTTCATAAAGTTTTTGTTAGGAGTGACACAAACTAACGGGGTACATCATTCTCAATTCAGAGTATGGTGGGATTTTTAAAGAGGCGCAGTCTTTGACACTCCAACCATTGAGATGTGGGGTTTATGTCAGCTCCCTCTGAATTGGGGAAGTATTGACAGATAATATATGGTGGCAATGATGCTAGATGTTTCCAAGCCTTGTTCATACAAAGCCGTATAGGTTTCATTTGGTTGTCTTGACACACTCATCCAAGGGAAGCCATGCACCATGTCAGAAATCTAACTACCTTTAGACTTGCACATTTGAGAGGTCATGAGTAGATGCTCCACTCAAGAGCCCTAGGTGAGCCCCTTGCCAAAAGCCAGCATCACCTGCTGGCAAAGTTAGTGGGCCATCTCAGGTGTCCAGTTCACGAAATAAGCCAGTCAGAGAAAGACAAATACCATATGATTTCACTCATACGTGAAATCTAATGAACAAATTGAACTGAGAAGAAAAATGAGGACAGACTCATAGAAGGAGAGCAGGAGGACAGCTACTGGGGGGGTGATTTTGCAGGGTGGAGCAATTGAACAAAAAGGAAAAAGGACTCTGGACATGGACAACAGTGTAGTGAATGATGGGGGAAGGGAATATAAGGGCGCTAAGTAGTAATGGGGAAAATGCAATACATATTAAATTTAAAAAAATGAAAATATTTAAAAATAAAAAATGTCTAGTTCAAGCAAAATTTCCTGTGACTGCAGCATCTGATGCCCCAGATGACATCTGATTATACCTGCTTGAGAGACTCCATGTGCCAACCAGCTAGCAAAGCTCTTTTCTAATTCTGGAGCCACACAATGGGGAAACAAATAAAATTGTTTTAAGCCAGTCAGTCTGGGGTAATTTGTTGCACTGCAGTAGTAACTGGAATCAATTGGAGTCACGACTAAATCTCTGGTCCCAACTCCGTATATGCCTCCAAGAAAGTCATCCTTCCTTTTAAGGTCTCAACTAATCTCTTGGTAGCTTTCAATTGCAATAACATTTTTAAAAACCTTTATCTACATTATCATATTTCTAAAATCCCAGATAGAATGACTATTGTTATTATGTTGACAGCTGTGGCCTGAAGTCTCAGGGGAAGGTTTTTGCCGCATAAGAACCTGAATCAAGATTATTCCAATTTCTGTGTAATCCAAAAGAAACTCTGAGCTACTTATTTGCATACATCCCTACTTCTGATTCATTTCACTGACAATTGAGAATTACTGATTTGATAGATGGCCTCAAAAGTCTGATCTAGTTCTATGTTTCCAAGATTCTATAATCTAATAATAATCTCTTTCTATTTTAACCAATCAAGTCAAAAGAGGAAGTAACAATGTGAACAGGGAGGCTAGCAGCTTTCAAAATGAAGTGTGGTTCTAATGTTTGGGGAGGAAAATAGCAGAAAGAAGACTTAAGAAATGACAACTTGAGAAATACAAAGATAAGCAACAATTCCAATGGGAATACCACTGAACAGGTGAGCAAGGCAAAGTTGTAGCATTTTTCCCAGTTATTTTCATAATGGAAAATATCACATATACCTCTACTTTCGACAATGTGCTTTCCCAAACTCCCGAATCATCATGATTTTGCTGATATCCTCAATGGATCTTTTCCTTAAAAACAAAGTGGAGGTGAAGGTGCAGTAATTTCTAAATAGGCAAGCTCTCAGTGGAATAAATGGATAATGGAACAATAGCTAACGATTTACCATAAATCACTGCTAATATTTGCCATTGCTCTCTGGTGGGTAATTGAATACTCTGAGGACCTATATAGGACAAAGGAACTCTAGATAGTGTGTGTTGACTCTCACATAAATTTGCTGAATGACAATGGAAGAGCAACTGAGTCTACATAGCTTGAAAAATGGCAGGATTTCTACAAGGTGAGAATATTCACATTTCATGTTGTTTATAAAGTTTACAAGGTGGTTAATGAATCAATACATAGAAAAAAGATGAGTTACCTAATTGATAAATGTGGGAAAATAAATTGCATTAACAGAAACTCAAAACAAAAGTGCTTTCAGATGCCAAAAATACTTGGCATCATTAGACATCTGCTTTCAGCTTATCTTCCTTGTAGTAACTCTCATCAATCAACAGGCATGGCAAAATCATTTTAGAAAGTGATTAAAGTTCAGAATATTCATGCATTAAGGATATTTTCAATTATTTTCTAAGAATGGATGACTATTATGCTTTATTGTCTTTGTTATTATTTAAAAACCTGAAATACATAACTCCTACCTAAACACTCCCTAAAGTCTGCAGATTAATGAGGTTAGCCAGTCAGGATCTAAAAAATAATTAGTAAGCAACTAACTTATTAATCATACATCTTTTTTGTTTAAAGAATGATTTAAAGTAAATATCACGAATGTTGTAATTTCTAATATATGTGACAAAGATCCATTAAATATTAAATATTATATTTAAAGATACAATAATGTAAATAAAGTTTGCTTTAAGTGACAGAAAACATAAACACATACTATATATCTTTGTTTCTCATGTACTACTTTGGACCATTTTAGTCCAGAACAACCTCCATAAAAGAAAATGCATACAAAGTTGATTTTTAAAAAATACTTTTCAACATGTAACGCTGTAGGGTTTTTAAAAAAAATTAAACCCCTTATTCCTCTAAAGTGAAGCAATGCATTATATTGGTAGGTATGTATGATGTATATAAGAGAAGCATATAGCATTATATTTTAGCCTCTACTTTGGTAAACACATATGCCTAATTACAATATATATGCAGAATGCAATTGAAGTGTTTACATTATCAGATATTAAATTTTAATTCCCAATCATTATTTTGTGTTTATTAATTTTGATGAACATTAAGTCTACTTTTTTATTTTTTTCACTGAAGATAGGCAAAAAATAGTATTTTGGGAGTAGCAAGTAAAGAAATATCTATTTAAATTTGCACATGAATGTAAAATTAAATTTGCTTTTGTCCCAATGAATATGATACAATGGGCATTGATAACTTCTTACAACAACCCAAAATTGTTCTATAAAATATCAGTATGTTATACAATAAAATATAAAATAACATATTAATAAAATGTTTGAAAAATGCTAATAAAATAGTCACAATGCGTATTTTTAAATTGGAGACCTCAGAAATTGAGTATATGTTTTTGAGTTAATATTTCAAGGTGTTTTTTTTTTTTTTTTACCGAGATTCAATCACAGTTATCCCAACGGTTCACCAGTTGCTCTCCTCTTCTCCATCCCCCACTCAGTCAATCCCCACCCTGTTGTCCATGTCCATGGGTCCTTCATGCCTAGACTAGATCCTTCCCCTTTCCCCTGTTATCCCTATCCTCAGTCTCCTCAGGTCATTGACAATTTGTTCCTTATTTCCATGTTTTTGGTTCTGTTTTGCTCATTTGTTTGTTTTACTCATTAGGTTCCACTTACAGATGAAATCATATGGCATTTGTCTTTCTCCACCTGGCTTATTTCTCTTTCCACTGTGTAATACTCCATGGTGTATATGTATCACAGTTTTTTGATCCACTCATTTACTGATGGGAATTTAGGCTGTTGCCAGCACTTGGCTATTGTAAATTGTGCTGCTATGAACATTGGGGAACATAGGTTCTTTTGAATTGGTGTTTCAGGGTTCTTAGGGTATAATCCTGGTAGTGGAATCACTGGGTCAAAAGGCAGTTTCATCTTTAGTTTTTTGAAGAAATTCCATACTGTATTCCACAGTGGCTGCACCAGTCTGCATTCCCACCAACAGTGTACCAAGGTTCCCTTTTCCCCACATCTCCACCAACAATTGTTGTTTGTTGATTTATTAATGATGGCCCTCTGACTGGTGTGAAGGGCATCCCACTGTGGTTTTAATTTGCATCCCTCTGATGGCTAGTGATGTTGAGTGTTGTTTCATATGTCTGTGTACCCTCTATATGTCCTCCTTGGAGAAATGTCTGTTCAGATCCTTTGCCCATTTTTTAAATGGATTGTCTGTTTGTTTGGTGTTAAGTTATATGATTTCTCTATACATGAGAACTTTGAATTTATCCCCTTGTTGGAGCTGATGTTGGCCAAAATCTTCCCCCATTCGTCTGATTCTCTTTTTGTTTGTTGGCAGTTTCTTTTGTTTTGCAGAAGCTTTTTAGTTTGATATAGTCCCATTCTTTCATTTTTTGCTTTTACTTTCCTTATGTTTGGGGTAAAATTTGTAAAATCTTCTTTAAGATTGAGGTCCATAGGTTTAGTGTCTGTGTTTTCTTTGATGTAATTTATTATTTCAGGTCTTACATAGTAAAATCTTTTATCTATTTTTATATATGGGGACAAAATTTGTCTAGTTTCATTCTTTTGTATGTGGCTTTCCAATTTTCTCAGCACCATTTATTGAAGAGTCTTTCTTTTCTCCATTCTATGATTTTAGCTTCTCTTTCAAAAATTATTTGCCTAGCCCTGGCTGGTGTGGTTCAGGTGGTTTGAGAGTCATCTTGTAAACCTAAAGGTTCAGGGTTCCATATTCCTGGTCAGGGTACAAATCTAGGTTGTTGGTTGAATCCCTGATTGGGCATGTATGTGAGGCAACCAACTGATGTTTTTCACATCTATGTTTCTCTCTCTCTCTCTCTTCCTATCTCTCTCTCTAAAATTAATAAATATATTCTAAATTTTTTTTAAAAATGCCTATATAACTATGAGTTTATTTCTGGGCTCTCAATTCTGTTTCATTGGTCCTTGTGTCTGTTTTTTCACCAATACCATGCTGTTTTGATTATCATCACTTTATAGTATGAATATAACTTGAAGTCAAAATATGCGATACCTCTGACTTTGTTATACTTTTCTCAAGACTGAGTTGGCTCTTCGAGGTCTTTTGTGGTCCCATACAAATCAAATAATTTTTTGTTCTATTTATGTAAAAAATATCATCAGGATTTTTATGGGGATTGCATTAAATCTATTGGTTTGGGTAATATGGATATTTTAACTATATTGATTCTTCCAATCCATGAACACCATGAACATTGAATATCTTTCCATTTCGTTTTGTCTTTTTCAATTTCTTTTAATGATCCTTTGTATATTGCATTATTAAATATACAGTATATAGTTTATCCACATCCTTTGTTAAGTTTATTCCTTAGTATTTGTTTTTGTTGCAATTGCAAAAGAATTTTTTTCATTTCTTTTTTTTGAAATGTCATTGTTAGTGGATTTTGTATATTGATTTTGTATTCTGCAACTGTACTATATTTGTTTACTACTTCTAATAGTTTTGTTTGTTCATCTCTTCTCTGGTTTAGTTTAGTGTGCCAGTGGCTACATTTTTCTCTCCATTTCTGTCATCTTTCTTGAATGACAGTTTTCCATTTTTTAATAAATACTGGAAGCTTCCAAAGAAGAAGATTGCTATTTTCAAATATATGTTTTACTTAGTATCAACTCACTGTTTTATTCACAAGTAATGTAAAAAATATTATTATTTATTATCTAATATTATTATCCAAGTATAGCAGTTTTTTTTTTAATGACAACCATACAATGTTTTATTTAATTCTTTTAGCTGGAATATTTATTCTGAAAAATAGCTAAATCAGATGTAATTTTAGAATAAAATACTCAAAGATTTTGTTAATTCACAGGGTTTTACTAAATATGTGTAAAATTTAAATGACTTGGGTCTTATAAAATAATGAAATTATAAACTAACTTCTCCAACTTTGTGCTCATCTTTTCCCTCTTCCTCTGTCCCTTCTTATTTCCTCATCATTTCTCATTCAAAATACTCTATGTTAAATACAGGTGGGAATACAAACTCTCATCATGGTGTTGCCCTTTTTTCTTAGATGTTGATGATTAACCAATTACACACTTATGAAAAAGAAACACCTGGCACACTTCCATAAACAAATAGGTTTCCTGTGGTGCTAAGAACAGCTGAGGCTATTTCAAAGGGCCAAGCCTGTGTGCATAAAGCGCTCTTCACAGTGTGACTTCCCCACATGCTTGTTTCTCATAAATGCACCCTGACACCCAACATGCATGTATTTATTTATTTACTTATTTAGTGGGCACATGTTGCAAAGGCTACAGGGGAACAAAGAACGTAAGGGAGACAGAGAAAGATTAACTTTAAAATACATAGGTATTTATTCCAAATAATCATAGTTCATCAAAGAAAATAAAAATAGAAGCTATATGAGTTAGAACTTTACAGATCAGTGCTTCCACTTGTAAGATTTTGTCTTACAAGTTAAAGGCAACTACTGGTGTTGGATCCAAGGTACCAGTGAAAGAAGCATTCTCCGATACTTCCTTCAGCTGCAGTTCCAGATCTGCCTTGTTGCCCTTGACTACACTTCTAGGAATGTTCTACCGGTATGTTTTCACATTTAAGGGAAAAATATTGACTTTGTGATACAGTGATATTTTCTACCTTTTGATATCTCCTATATATATTTACCTTGCTTTACTTATGTGCAGATATTTTATAAAGGGCATAGTTCAACAGGGCTGCTACTCAGTCCTCTAAGGACGTTGTTTAGTGCAGTAGCTACTACTGCAATGCTCATACTGAGATTGTTCTTAGTGTAAAATGTAGAATACAAAACATATTGGGAATTATGTCATTGATAATTTTGTAGATTTACATGTTGAAATGATAGTGTGTTGGATATATTGGGTTAAATAAGATCCATTGTTAAAGTTTATTTCATCTGTGTCTTTTTGCATTTTAATATGACTACCAAAAATTTAAAACAATATTATGTTACTCACATGATATTTCTTATGCACAGCACTGTTGTAATGTTTTTTTTCTATATCTTTTATGTGTAATGCATTATACTATTTCATCTTTTTGATATCTTCATTCCCAGTCAATCTGAATCCTAAACTAACTCCTCAAATATGGAACCTAGCAAAACTCTAAATAATGGTTATTTGTCCCAAACTATATAACAATATTTTATTCAAACTCAAGGTTAATATTTATTTACTTTTTTAAAAAATCTAAGTATGGCAAAGTGTTTAAATTTAGAGAAGTGACTCTTTTCATCCCTGACTTTAAACAGTAGTCAAAAACATTATTTAAAATAATTACAGTGTTTGCTTTCTATGAAGTTTAAAAGTTTGTTTTAAAATAAGTTTAAAATTTGGGAAAGAAGTACCACAAGAATAAAAAATATTAAACATGGGAAATTTGCTGTTTTTGAAACCTAAGGCATTTTCTTATTTATTTTGTATCTAAGCATTTTCTTATTTCCTATGTAAATTGCTTAGTATAACACTAATTCTTACTTCAAAAAATATTTAGATCCTGGTTCTAAAAGTACAGTATAGAAATGTTTACAATATTTGCAAACATTACATACTGCCACAAGCATATTAATACATTTCCCAGTCATCAGAGCAGAGCAAAGTGTTTTTCCAACATTATTCAGTAACAACAGAAATCAGCATTAGGCCGTCTAGTCTCAGTCCTCTCTGGGGGTGTTGAGAATATGTCGTTTTCTTGTAAAGTAGTGATATTCCATGATTTCAAATTATATTTCAAGATTTCTTTGTATATAACTTAAAATAGTATTCTCCAGGACCTATAATATTGTTATCTAATGATGTATGTACTTTGAAAATGTTATGATGCTTCCTCAAGATTATTATTTTATTAGTCACTAAACAATCACAAACAGTAAGAAAACCATATATTTATATATAGGTATACTCACATATGAGCAAGCACACACATTTAGCCTCTATGGAAAACAGTATGGAATGTCCTCAAAACATTAAAAATTGACCTGCCTATTAACTCAGTGATTCCACTGCTGGGATTATACCCTAAGAATCATGAAACACCAATTCAAAAGAACCTATGCAGCCCTATGTTTATAGCAGTGTTACATACAACAGCCAAGATTTGGAAATAGCCTAAGTGCTCATCAGTAGATGAGTGGATCAAAAAACTGTGGTACATTTATGCAATGGAATACTGCACAGCAGAAAAAAAAGAAGGAATTGTAACAATATGGATGGAACTGGAGACCCTTATTCTAAGTGAAATAAGTTAGCTGGTGAAAGACAAACATCATATGATCTTACTTATAAGAGGAATCTCATGAAAAAAATAACTAAAGAGCACAATAGAACCAGAGGCATGGAATCATGGAATCTACTGACAGCTTCAAGAGGGGAAGGAGTAGGTGGGGACTGACTGAAGAAAGGTAAAGGGATTAGTCAAAGAACATACATGAAGGACCCATTGACATAGACAATGGGGTGGGGATTGACTATGGAACGAGGTGGGGTAGGTGGAGGGGGATGAAAGGGGAAAAATGGGACATCTATAATAGCATAAACAAGAAAACCAAAAATGAAAAAAAAATTGCCATCGTCATTAAAAAAATACATCTAGTAGGTAAACTTTTCTTTGACTAGTGCATTACCCTCTCTACCACCTCATATTATACCTTGTAATTTTTAAAAATATATTTGGGGATTCATGTTAAGGGAGTACATTTTGATTTTTTCTACATACTCCAATTTTTGTTAAGATTTTCCCTATTTACTTTGTTATTAATAGACCTATTGAGTTAGCAGATAAGTAAAATGAGCCTAGAGTGGTCAATGCATTGCAATTCACTAATTTTAAGTGGCACTATAATCATCATGTCATGGTGATTCACGAGAGTGGACTAGTACTAAATCACGTGAATGATTTCTACCAATTCTACAGAATTTAATTGGCTTCCATTTTCATTAGTGAGAATCTGCATTCTTAACAGTCAATGATTTATGTTTCTAGCAACAACTGACACAAAGAAATTTGAATTAATGCAGTAATTGGGTAAGGTTAAAATTTCTCTGTGTGCACTCTGTTTCATAATAGTTTTCTTAAAATATCTGTGATAAGCTGACATTCTGAAGGACTGTATGATGATGAGAGCCTGCAATTCTGATAACAATCATAATAAATACTATAAACATCTCAGGTTATGGCAAAATGATATTTCAAAGAAAACTTAAATGTGAGAAGTCACAAATATACTTAATAAGTGCGCACTGTTTTCATGTAATGAAAATGGAATCTGATGAATGAAATGTCATGGTCAAACTGTTTTAATCAATAACAAAGTGCAACATTATTCATATCATGATTGTATCTGTCTTGAAGGATTCTTTTATTGTGAGGGAAGCTTTCATTCTTTTCTTTAAAAAATTGTAAGTTTGATTCAATTATCAAACAATTATATTTGATTATTTAAAAAATAAATTGTGATTTTATAAAGAACTGTGTCTTTAAAAACTTCCTACACTAGATTGAACAATCATATTAAACAGATATTTTTATTGTTTCTTCACATACAGTAGCTTTTATCTGTACTGAATGTCAAGATTTCTGTATGCCTTACCTTTCTGCATTAGTCTCTGCTGCTTTTTCATTAATATATGCCATTCTTGAGTCATTAGACCTTATTATCTGTGAAGGCTTCAAATTTGAATTTTTTTTCAGGATTAATGGTTATTTAAATCTTGTATCACAGTAAACTTCCACCTCTGAAATAAATGTTGCCATGTACAAACATATATATCTTTATTTGTCTATCTGCAGTCTCTCCCTATAAAGTTATATTCTTATATGTGTACCATACTTAGCCTTCAGTTGGATATTTTTAGGGTGAGATTACATTTATACTCATTCTTTAAAAAGAAATATTTTAAGAAAAATCAAAAAGAATGAGGAAAGTAATCTGTTCTTACAAAATAACCCTGGGAAGAATACAAAGATACTGAATTTATTTTGTCTTAAAACAAGTCAAAGATGAGGAGCAAAATAACATAAGGTATGAATTACCAATGAAAGCACTAAAACTCTGATATTCATTTCATAGAATATTTTTTATGGAAAGTATGGACAAATATTTTTTTCTAGTATTACACAAAGTTCATTCTTTTAGAGACAAGTGCTTATGTACTTGTTCTTTCACGGGGCTTCTGAATAATAAATGGGACTTGAATAATTGAGAAAGCTGTAAGTACGTCCAAATGCTAAAACATAAACATAATTCAGATTATTATATCTTCTTTGAAATAAATTTCCTCATCCAATGGATATGTTATATAGCTAATGTTGTAATTCTGGAATTAATGAGTCAACTGTGTATTTGAAAGGTATCTGTGAATAATTAATTAAAAATAAGACAAATACCACATGATCTTACTTATATGAGGAATCTAATAAACAATATAAACCGACAAACAACATTGAAACAGAGGTATGGATACATGGAACAGACTGACAGCTGATGGGGGGCAGTGGGTAGGAGAGACTGGATGAAAGAAGGTGAAAGGATTAGCCAAAGAATGTGTATGCACAGCCCATGGACACAGTGTATTGAGGGCCAGAGGGAAAGGAGGTGGGGGTAGGGGGAAGCAGACAAAGTAGGGGGAAATGAGGACTGAAAGGGTCTTTGCTTGGGGCGATGGGTGCACGATGCAGTGTACAGATAATGTTTTGTTGAGTTGTACACTTGAAACCTGTATGGTTTTGTGAGCCAATGTCATCCCAATAAATTCAATCAAAATAAAAAAGTACATAAGTGCATATATAAAGATTAATAAATTAATTCTGTAGCTCTAATTTGCAAGATCTGGTTTTCTGACCCTGCCCTAACAGTTAAATTATTGCTTTCTGCTAACTGCAAAAGTGGTTTTAGAATCCTAGGACATCAATTTTGGAGGAAGAGTCCATCAGATAACCATTCTTATTTGTTTAAAAGAAAGGTCTACCTTTAGAGAAATAATTTTATATCTTGGTTTAATTCATAGTCTATCCTAGCTTAAATGTTTCTATCTGCTGACATATAACATATGTTTAAAAGAAAAGTCTTACAGAAGTCATTATTTTAATGAATTTCTATAAATTGGTGCATATAGCCCCTCTAACAGGCAGGCTATAAAACTGCCAGACACCTTTAGTTAGTAGGAATAAGGAAAAAGAGGGGGCAAACTGAGACCAGAGGTAGATAGAAAGTAGGTTTTATTTCCATTTATGAAGTAGGGGTAGAGTTATTTTGATTTGAAAATCTCTTATGTTCTCGACAGTAGTTTCAGTGGCTGCTTGATTTTCATACTTTTCTCATTATACAAAATCAAAAAAGCTTGGAAATTATAATATTTTCTATGGTAATAATTATAAAAATAAATATTTCTCTTATAATAGTTAAAACTTTATGAAGTAATTGAAAGAGATTTTGATGGAAAGCTGGCATAAAGACTCAGAATGCAAGACAGCATGTGATTCATCCGAAGGACTTTTGGGATAAATTGGGTTCACTTTGGTCTTGTTTCATTGCCAAGATCAAATTATGGAACAATTGGAACCATCATAAAAATATTTAGAAGAAAATTACATAAGATCCAAAGTGTTCTAAAAACATCTTTCCCTAAAATTAAAAAATATAAACTCTCTAAATCTTATTATGTTTATTACATTAGGAAAAAAATTCCCATGTCTGCATATAGCTATGTGTATAATTCTATTTGATACCTACTAGTCATCAACATATATGAAATAGAATAGGTTTTATTGCTTCCTCCAAATTTATTACTGTTCTGCATGTGAAGGCAAATATAAGAACCAGTTTATGAAGACTGCAAGAAATAGACATTATTTGTTTTTAAACTTTCCAAAAGAATTTTACTCCAAATTGTAGAATATCATACATAAATTATAAATAAACATGTAGCTTTGAATTTTGAAGAAGATATTAAATATTAAACTTATTTTGTAAAATTGTTAATTTGGCAAAAAATTGGTGAACAGAAGGAAACTTCAAGTAAATTCTAAAAATTAATTTTTATGCATTTCAGTCTTTTTTTGTTTATTGGTAACTTATTATACTTAGCAATGAATAAGTTGATTTTTACTGCAGTTGCACAGAGAATACTAAATGTGTAACTTGTTAATTTTGTAGGTTTTTTTGCTTTAGAATCAATTGAGTTTAATTTCATCAATATCATTAACATCTTTTCAGAAGGATGTATTGATAAAAATATTGATCTTTTGACAAAGTCTATTTCATGGAATATGTTGATGCTATTTAATTGTTCAATTGTGTTAACTAGACCTTCGAATAACTTTATTAGTTTAAGAATCAAAACCTGAGTGAAATACAAAATTGGAATAGGATTTTGGTTATCATTATAGTGTATTAAATGGAAAATTACATTTATTTCCTAAATACCTAGAAAACTGTGGTAAAGGCTGTAGTATCTATGAGTTTAAGCAAGGCTTACAATGCTGCTCTTCTCTATAATCTCAATGCACAGTATCACTGCCTTTTCTGAACTTTGCCCTCAGTCTCTGTATAATTCATGTTATTTTTTTTTAAGATTTTATTTATTTATTTTTAGAGAGGGAAGGGAGGGAGGGAGGGAGAGAGAGAGAGAGAGAGAGAGAAACATCAATGTGCGGTTGCTGGGGGTTCTGGCCTGCAACCCAGGAATGTACCCTGGCTGGGAATCGAACCTGGGACACTTTGGTTCCCAGCCCGCGCTCAATCCACTGAGCTACACCAGCCAGGGCTTAATTCATGTTATTTAATTTAATACTTAGTGCAAATAAACTCTTTGTATATGATCTTCTCTTTCTATCCAGAAGAATTCTCTCAGCCTTAACAGAATATATATTTCCAGAATTTGAGCAAAGCTATGGGTCATCTCCCCAAAAGAAAGGCATGCACATTTACACAAATGTTCCAATTTTTTTACTCTCTACAGTTATAAATTATCTTGAATAAACTCACGATTGAAGCAATCATATTATATTAGTATCAGCCCCAACTACTGATATAAGGTCTAACTTAATAGTAGGTTTTCAAATACTTTGATAATGATGAATAACTAATTAATAAAAAATAGGCCTGTCGCATAAAACATACATGTGAATCATTCGTATCAATATTTTATTTAAAAAGTTCTTAAGAATTAAAATTTATCTCTTTTAGATGATAATTGTGGTTATCTTATATAATAAGTATTTTTTTTTTATTATCAGGCCAAGTAAAAGGAAGTTTGGTACTAATCACAAAAAATTTAAATTAGACAAAGGAAACATTCTTAGTACGCACAAGGAAGAGTCCTGGTTGCTTTACCCACTCTGGGAGAAGATGAAGATATGACCACTTCATTTTTTCATGGTGTAATTCCCATGTGAATAAATGATCTATTTCTCCTCATATAGTGGTAATGCTTTACACACAGTGAGGTTACAATAAGTAGTAGTTGTTGAGCCAAAGGAGGACTGTGAAACTGCATGATGAATTATTAGTATGTGGCATTTTTAAAGAAGTATATAGCAGAGGAATAAATCTCAAGGAGGATAATAATATTAAATTTGGCTATACAACTCCTTCCAACATTTTCAATAACCCTAGTGAAACTTTCATTTCAATGGCAGATTATAAAATTACCATAAAATTACAACACATAGGGCAGACTCTTAATTGCCTTTTCCCAGCTGCCTTTTCCCTAAGGATCTAAGTATTCTGCTGATGTATTACAAGGTAACTGTTTTGCACTCATGTTCCGAATATCCTGTTTAAGTGAGTAACTTATTCAATGCTAGAGAGCCACACTAGCATTCCTTTAGTTCTGCAATATAATCCTTAATTTGAAATGAAGTTTGATTGTTTTAACTACAAAACATAAAGGAGCCTGCACTACATCAAGGCCTTTAATGGGAACTAATGGAATTTTTGGCATAAAATAGTGGAATTAATTAGATCCAGCAACACACACTGTTTAACTGCTAGCTTGCCATTTTACACTGATTTGAAGTCATACACACTTAACAAAAGACGTTGGGTTGATTGCACAAAGGAGTTGAACACTCTGTTCACATTCACCGTATAAGTTATTATCCAGTGTGAAAAGATTATTGACTTTCTTAAAGGAGATATTATGGAGAGAAATGACTGCTACCAGGATGACTGGTAGAATTATGTATGAGATAAGTAATAACTCTAATTTCTCATCTGCTGAATCAATGGCTTTAATTTTAAAATGCTAGTACTGCATATGAGATTTCTGCTGAATTGAGCAGAATTATCAAAGCTGGTTTTGAAGTTTAATGGACACTGAAAGTGAAGCATAAAAACAAACCTTCCATGTATACTTTTGCCCGTTTAATAGTATATGCCCTAGATTGTTAGTGATGTCTCTTGCACTTCTTGAAAGTTGATCTGAAAAAAGATGACATGTATATGCCTTTGTCCTGGATTTATATAAATAGGATGTAGAAAATAACCTATGCCTCTGGTTTCTTCTATAAGATCAATCATAAATATGAGGGGGGACATAGAAAATCCCAGGATACCTTCTGGATGTTGAGCCCCTTGTAATACTGGCTTGCCCCACTAGGTGAGTGTTCTAGGAACCCATCTTCTTTCAACGTGTTTGCCCATTTCATGATGGGTGATTTATGAGCACACCTGCCCACCCTGTCCTGAGTGTTCAACAGTTTTTGACCAAAAATGGTATGACCCCCCGTGGCCACCCCATTTATCCCACCTCCCCTGAGCAAATTATTTTTTTGTTTGTTCCTTGGATGAAGAAAGCCCTGAAAGGGAAGCTTTTGTTGATGTAGAAGAGGTGAAACAAAAACAGTAGAAGCACTACAATGAGTCAAATCTACAAGATCAGTAACTGTTTGAGCAGTGGAAAAAATGTCATATACCTCAAATGGAGAGTATTTTTAAGGTAACTGAAGTTTAAACATGTAAGAATAAATACACATTTTTTAATAGGTAAATTCTGGGCTTTTGGGGGACCCCTGCTTGTACTAGTAACAGATGATGATTTAGTTGGTCTGGAGGAAAATATCAACTATATCTATATAAATGTAAGTTAAGGGTCATAAACATCCTTGTGTATTTTCCTATAGTTTTTCCTCATATTGTTGATTTTCTGTAGCAATGTATCTCAACCTTGCCTGATTATTGTAAATACCTGAAAAATTTGTTGTAAATTAGAGACCTTCAGTTTCCTCTGATGGACCTTTGGATCCAAGCAAATTTGGGACACACCATTCTACCATGTATGTTTTTCCCTCCATGTACCTGCCTCCATTGCACTTGGGTAACAGGTTCTGGCCAAAGAACTGAGAAGGGGTGATTTGTGTTCTGTCAGGATGATGCAGTTAAGAAATACATGCATGCTGTATTATAGAATTGTACACTTGAAACCTATAAAATTTTATTAACCAATTTAATAAATTTAATTTAAAAAATGAGCCTTCACCACCCCTTGTTTTCCCTGTGGAAATCTTGGAGGCTAAGTGTCTCTGATGTGCATGTACACAATGTGAGGGGTTGGGGAGTGCATGGAGGGAGATCACATCACATAAATGCGGTTGTCCTTGGTGCTGTTTATAAAGTACTTCCTACTATTTTTTTTATTCTAAGGAATTGTTTTATATATAAAATAAAAATTTTCTCCTAGGAGCCAAGTGTCTAGCTATAGTGTATGAGCCATGAACACAGGCTATGTGTTTCAGTTCTTGATGAGAACATTTAATTCTAAATGTGAGACCCTTCAACTCTCTTTGCTCCTTTGTCAGATAATGGGTATCTATTAGCTTGGATCCCTGAGTAATTTAAAGAGTAGAGTATGATGGACATATAACAAGATCAGAAATAAACATAATTGCTTTAAGATTTTGAGATTAGGACAATTTGTTATAGAAGTATAATCTTCCCTTTATTGACCAATAATAATAATAATAATAAGCTGTTGAAGTTTGGCCATTTTTTTGTTTTGGCCAGTATCCTTAATTATCCAGAATGTATAGAGTCCTTTCTTTGCATGGTTCTGATAGGCACAATTTTCAGGTACCAAAAATAACACCTGTCCCAATATCATTGTTCAAATTTCTGTCACCATTAACTGAGTAATTGTGTAAGTTACCAACTTTGTTTCTAGCTCTTCAGTGTACAAATCACTCTCACTATATCAATAACAGATGTTCACCCTGATCAGTGACCAGTTAATTTCTTTCAAAGCCTGTCAGTGACTGGTCACCACATACCTGTTATTCAGAACATGCTCAGACAGCAATAGCAATACGTATATTTATGTTGACTACTTATCTCGTAGTGATAATGTGTGGCATTAGCAAAATAGGTAATTAAAGAGGGAATTGACTGGCAAAGATGAAAGTGCAGCAGACAAATGAAAAGTGATAACACTGGAAGTGAAACAAATTAAATGTAAGTGGAACACAGAAAAAAAATAATTCACCCTGGAATCAGTGACACTGTTGCCATTCAAGAGATTCCAGCTATGTAGCTGGAGCAAGTTTGAAGGTGAACTTATCAACATAAATTAGGAAAATGGTTGTGATGAAAAGGATGAAGATATCCCAGAGGAAGTGTTCTAACAAAGTACTTGACATTAAAGGAATTCTCAGAGATATTTCATGACATTGAAAGTGTGAAGGATAAAGTGTCAGAAATTGATCCAAACTTAGAAAGGAGTATGACAATTCACCAAGGCATACTGAAGTTGCTCAATCTGTATCATAAGTTATGTGACAAGAAGCAGGCAACCACTACTCAAACTACTTTGATATATATGTTTTTTTTACGAAGAGATAATATACTTCAATGTTCAAAGTTTCTATATTTTAAATGACAAATTACTGTTACTACTTTTTATTTTTCTCTACATTTATAACTGACAGTAAGAGAGTTTTTAATGTTTAGACCAAAATTTTAAAGTCACAGAAATAAAAATTTCCCCATTGACATTATAATTGTTTTACATAGATGCAGCTTAGTTGGTTCTTGTTACAGTCCTGCACTCTCATGCAAAGCAAAGATTGCCTGTATCTAATTAGGAATTGTTCATTAACTAAATGAATGCATGGCAAAGTATCTGAGAGAGACATTCGATAGGAGTATCTTCAAGGGTTTTCACATCATGCTTTAGTCAATCAATCATCTACTTGAAATTTAGGCTAGCAGCCTATAAAAGATAAACATGGCTCATATTTACCTACTTCATCTTGCACTATTTCTCTGCTCTAGCAATGTTCTTCTACCATTTCATCAGAGTAATCATGGATCTCTTCACCCCATACCCTTCCTTATGCTTTTGTTTCCCTGCCTCTTTCTACCTAATCACTCCTCATCTTCAGACATCAGCTGAGGTCTCATCATCAGTGAGCCTTCTGGGTGTGTCCACATCATCCCCCTCTCTTTTACAGCCTCACATGGAATATTTTATTTGCACATTCATCAGTTGAAATTGTATATGTAGCAAAATAGTTATTTTACTAAAGCCTGTGTTAGCCACTTTGTTGTTAGTTTGTTTATGGCAATTTGCATATCTTATGTGTAAAGTAGGTGTTCACTAAATATTGATTGATTTTAAAAAGTAACTGAATAAGGAGGCAATATTGCCTTCTCTCCAAAATATTTTTAAATCATAAGTAAGTAATAATTATAAGAGCTATGTACTTTGAGCTTGGAAAGAAACCTTATATTTCACTGTCCAAATGTCCATGTTATATAGGAATTATTCCTATCCAATTAATGGTCACTATGCCTTTGGTCAGGATCAAGGAATACATGTTACTAGTCAAGATTTTTTTCAATTATCTCTTGTAATGGCTGGATTTAAGCAATAAAGTGAAAGAGCAATTTGAGGTGTAAAAAATAGAGATATATATATTTTAAATTTTTCATTTATTCTGAAAGAGAAGAAGCGAGGGAGTAAGATGGAGAAAAACATTGATGTCTGAGAGAAACATCCATCTGTTGCCTCTCGCACAGGCCCTGACTGGGCACAAGGTGTGCAACCCAGACATGCGCCCTGGCCAAGAGTGGGACCAGCGACCGATTGCTTTGCTGGACATGCCCAACCAACTGAACTATACTAATCAGGGCAAAATACAAATATTAATGAATAGCAGAGATCTGGCTAAAATACAGAAAACACACACACAAAAAAAATGCACACAGAAAAGGCAAGAGATTAGTATTTGTTTTTTTCCCTGATTCTTTAGTACTGCACTTGAAACTTTATACATATTTTTTAGCATTTATCATGCTAGACAGATTTTTTCCCAATTTACTTTTGTAGAAAGTAGAATTTAGAGAGTTTAACTAATTCTCTCAAGGTTACAGAACTAGTAGGTGCTTTGTAAGGATCTGGACCCAGGTCTGTTTGCCTATCTTATCTTTCCAGTCTGTGTCCAAAAGAAAAGATCCCAGAGAGTCCCAGTGTTAATCTGTTGCAACATGGGGAAATTTTCTTCATCGGCACATATCCTTTATTCTTGCTTTATTTTAGTTTCAATCCCCTTTAAAGCCCCCATCTCTTGCTTTTGTCTTTCATTACTCTTTTTCATCTCAGGAGGAAATTAAACTGAGCTTACAGTTTGGCAGGGCAGGCATTGTATAATAAATACAATGGCTGTATCTTACTTGTTTATGTGCTGGGAATCCTCAGGATCTGAAAATCAATCAACTAGAAGCTTCGCTGAACTCAAACTGTCTTGTTAGCTGTTAAGAAAGTTTATTCCAAGTTTCACCTGTTTGCATGTCTTCCTAAAGCACAGTGTTATTATGTTCATAGCTCATCTAATAATACAGATAACAAAGGCAAATATATTTTATTTATCTGTTTAATCATACACATGGGGTTTTTTTTGTTATAGTTAATATGGCAATGGAGAGTTTAATAGTATTTTTTAAAAAGAAATAAATTAAATGAGCATCAAATTAATATTTATTTCATATTGCATATCATTCCAAAAATTGAAATAACCTAGTTTTAATTAGTGCTGTGCGTATAGTTGGTTGAACATCATCCTGCAAAGTGAAAGGTTGCCAGTTTGATTCCTGGTCAGGGCAAGTGCTTGGGTTTCGGAATGGTCCAAGTTGGGGCACATGTGGGAAGCAACTGTTCAATGTTTCTCTCTCACATTGATGTTTCTCTTCCTCTCTTTCTCCCTCCCTTCTACTAAAGATAAATGAATAAAATTTATTTATTTATTTTTAGAGAGAGGGCAAGGGAGGGAGGGAGGGAGAGAACTTCAACATGTAGTTGCCTCTGGTGTGTCCCCTACTGGGAACACAACCCAGATATGTGCCCTCACTGGGAACAGAAATGTTGATGCTTTGGTTCGCAGGGTGGCAATCAAACCACTGAGCCACACCAGCCAAGGCAAAAAATAAAATCTCTTTTTTAAAAATTGAAATAACCTAGACTTGAAGCCAACTATTTGAGAAATGAGGAAGAATTGTTTTGGTCATCTATTAGCACATGGCATTACACATGCTCTTATAAACTCCACTCCTCCCTCTGCCGCCACCTGAAAGGTCCTAGAGTGCCAACTAACCTAGCCCTACTTGCCTAGTGATAAGGAGTTGAGTAGAATGTTCCACCACAACCTCCCCCCCACACACACACACACAGTCCTGGTCTTGCTCTTCTGAAATCCATAAAATCTGTAACTATTTCTTAGCAATTATAGTATTATTAGTTTCTACTCAATAAGATTGTTGCAATGCTTAATGACGATGATGAATAGAAAGAGCTGAACATGGTCTAGAACTAGAGAAGTGCTTAGTAAACATTAATATTACTTGTCTATCAAGATGATGCTATTTCCCTTCTCTTAGGTCTTTCTTCCTATTGACAGTACACTTCACTCCCAATTGTTCTAGATGTCTCCTGTTACTAAGAACAATTGGTTTTAATGGAAACAGGTTACCAAGATGGCTGCTGCAAAGTGGGTATTTCAATACGAAGAAACCTAAGTATTTGTAGTATCAGGACACATAATCAGCTGGGCAGTATCTTCTGGGGATGCACAATTTTACTACAGTTTTTAAGTGACCACATATAGACCAGTGCTGCATATTGATGAAAGTTATATGTGGAAGCATTGTGCCTTATCTTAAAGGATTATTTGTTGGTCTTAATATAGACCAGCAATTATTATTGCCATATTACAAGAAACTTCATAAGTACTTAATATTTATTCTAATTTTTACTTTCATAAGATTCAGGTTTAGAGAGAGTATGGAGAAGGAGGAAGCCACCCAATCAAATTTCAATCAGTGAGTCCTAATCAAATTCTTGATGTAACATTTACCTTTTTAACCTTGTGTATGTGTGTGTATTCCTAGAACTGGAAAACCCCTATATCTTATGGGTAGAAATTAACTCTGTCCATTTATCTATTCATAATTTTCAAGGAAGCAAAGCTTTCAAGGTTTTATTCTCTTGTGTTGTCATATCTAATGTACATTTTCCCAGTTTGTGTCTCTGATCAATGTAGACATAATGACTGAGAATAGTCTACTTTTTTTTTCTCTAAGAGAATGATAAATTGTCTTAAAGTTTTAAATGCTGCCTTAGTCCAGGATTAGACCAACTTCTTCTCTAAAGAGATAGATTATAGTTATTGAGGCTTAGTGGGCCATACAGTCTCTGCCCAATTGCTCAACTCTACCATCGTAGTACAGAACCAACCACAGGCAGCATATAAACAAATAGGTATAGAAGTGTCCTAACAAAATTTTATTTATAGGTAGAAATTTGAATTTCATACAGTTTACACATGTCACAAAGCAGCAGTTTTGTTTGGATTTTTCAACCATTTTAAATGTAAAAAAACATTTTTAGTTTATAGTCAATATAAAAACAGAATTGGCTGACTTTGCCATAGTGAGCCAAAGACTGCCATAGCTTCTTCATTCTTTCACCAAAAGGTAAAGTTTAAATTTATTTCATGTGCTACCAGAACCTCATGTAGAAAGAGATACCACATAATCCCCAAATTCAGGCATGTGATGTCTGAAATATAGCTACAAATTTCTCTTTAGATACTGACAAATGATCTAAAATTTTATTCTATATATATTCACAAATGGTTAATGAAATACACATTCACTTTCTCTCAGAAGCAATAAAAAGGGTGACTCACCCATCAGACATCAGTCCAAATAGAGGAATGAATTAAAGGAACAGGATTTTTTTCTATCTCACCAATCCTCCCCCTCCTTATTTTTAGAAGATTCCAATTCTATTAAGAAGGAGATGAAAAAGAAAACTGATGGTAAAATGCCCATCATGTGCTCATGTCCACTGAGTGCCTAGATTATTCAAAGGAAATTATCATATTAATAATAAAAATAGATGTGATAAAATATTTGAGAGAAAAGGATCATTTTCAGCATCTACCTCCACTTGCCACAACACATATCTTATAAATTCACCCCCCACCATTTCAACCTGAGATGGTATAGCGTGCAACCCGAATCTTCCCTTCTTAGTGTATTGTTTGTGGTTGTTTTTTTTTTAATCTCTCTCAACAAACCTATTGTAACTATTTACCAGGTTGGGGAATCTGAGGCTTAGAGAAGTTAACTTGTCTAATTCATGTATCTAGTAAAGAGTCAGAGGCAGAACTTGAACTAGAACAGACTCCACTGTCTTCTAATGCAGATATCACCAATTTAGTATAATTTTCTGACAAAAGATTAGTCTACAAATTACTTTATAGTAGTTTGACATGAGAGTTATTCTTTATATTATATCCATTATATAATTGTATAATAAACCATAGAAATTATATAGCACATTTATTAGTGAATATTTTTATCTGAGATGTTTAAGAAGAAAAACATATATCATTGAGGACACAAAAATATCCACTAGTATTTCCATAGTAGGACCTTTGATATAGCACAGTTCAGTAAGTTCTTTTCCTTTGGCAAGCTAGGGAACCCAGGAGAAACTTTAACAGTGATAATCAAAAGAACCTGAGTGCTGAGCACTGATCCCATTATAGAAAATGTCAGTACAGGTGGACCTTTCTCCATGTTCAATGACAATTGGTAATCCTTAAATAATCAACAGCTGCAAGATAGAAAGAAAATGTCAAGTCAAGTACCCGGGTGTTAAAACATTTATACATGCTTGTAGTCCACTTTTGATCTATCTGCCCAACATGCCAAATGTCAGTGGCTTCACATAGGTTAGGAGGAAAGCACCTCATTAGAGCATGGCTAGAGTTTGCTTAGTGTCAAAAGGCACAAAAAATCTTGTACTCTTTGATGCAGGGTGGTTATTTCCCTGTGTGCTGAGCTTATCGTTATTTTTGAGTAGCCCAGGTCCTCTATTGTCTCTGTGTCTATAAATTACTTTTTTCCCTGTCTTTCTTTTTTTTTAAAGAGCACTACAATGGCTTTGTTTTTCCAAGCAGAACATTATAAATTACTGTTTAATGGCCTAGGATGCCATTATGTGAAGGAGCAGCCTGCATTGGCAACACCAAATTACACTTGGAGTTCTTCAAGGAGTTAATGACTGGTGCCTACACACTGTTTACAGGGGTAATCAGTACAAGATAGGGGATCATCCTGGCTCACAGGATGTTGTGCAGGCAGAAGCATGCTGCCTGATTGCCTTCCCTAACCTCTGTTCAGTCCTGTCCCTTTGCTATTGTACTGCAGACACAGTAATTAGTTTGCTAAGGTCCTGGGGATAATGGGCTCATGAGTGAAATCATTTTCTTTTTTTCAAAGAAGCTGCCCAAGTCCATAAACTGCGGTGAGTGCCTTACTAAAATCAATGTGGAGTTGATAAGTGAAAAAGGACAAAAGAGCATAACACAAAATGAAACTTGAGTTTTCCATCCAATTTGGAGAATAGAAAATTTGATTTAAGAAGGAGAATGTCAAGAAAAAAGGAATGCCATGTTTTAAGCCAAAGGCTCCCCATTAAAAAAAAAAAAAACACCCACCAGCCAATAAGGAACCTTTTGATTCTCCCATAGTTCCCCATGTTACATAGCTCTCCTAGCTACACAAATTGAAAAGGTAACTTAGAACACTGTTCTCTAAATCCTAAATAGTACCTCATTTGGCCACAAATTATTGCTATTTCTGTTATAGGATTACAATAGAATTAAATTTTTAGTTTAGCAACTGATTATAATCTTCAGTGAAAAAAATCATTGGTATACATATTCAGCCAGAATTCAGATTGGCCTTGAACTGCTGAATCAAAATATCCATCTATTCTAAAGATAGCTTGTTCAATCAAAGAAGAAGATGACTCCTAAAGAGACAGTGTCCCCTGAAAATCCTCAGTATCCTGGGGCTATTTTTAGTAACTTGGCTTTCCAAGTGAGATGGGAAATTATAACCAATTTTGAGTTCTTAGTACAATTGCATGGATTTGCCACCAAGCCAAAGGAATTGAGAAGGATGTTACAGTATACATTTTCAGAAGTCTTACTGAGTTCAGTACAGTTCCAAACACTACTCCTGCCATGACATTGCCCACTAGTGTTGTTGATTTAACTAACTTTATCACTAATACTTAAATGAATCATCTCCAGAAGCAGTCATAAAATCAATTCTCAGAGAATTCCTCCTCACTATTCCTACTCTGAATTCTTTTGCCCTTACTACACTTAGGATTACACATTATAATGATGTCAGTTTGGGCCAGAATGTGAGTTAAGAGACTTGGGTCTTGGTAAACTGGCTTGTCGTACATTCTGTAAATTTAGAAAGGACTCCTCACTCAGTGTTTCCTCTAGCCAATCTGGTTAGCTCATACATATAAACTAAAATCCAGTCATTGACAGTGAAATTCTAACGGGAAGTTATGGTGGTATTTGGATTACTAGGTCTGACCTGTCATATACTCTATCTATACTCATATACCTATGATATATACTCTTAGTAGTTACTAGCAGAAATGGAAGGTGATGTTCATTCAGTATTCTAAAGCCATCTGAATTTGCATAATAAGATGGTTTATCAGCAACTAAATTTTTTAATCATTTTTTATTGTTTTTCAATACAGTTGTCTCCATTTTCCCACAACAATTTCCCCCACTCCACCACCCCTACCTCCCACCCTCAATCCTACCCCTTTTGGCTTTATCCATGGGTCCTTTATACATGTTCTTAGATGACCCTTTCCCTTCTTTCCCCCATTATTTCCCTCCCTCTCCCCTCTGGTAGTGTCAGTTTGTTCTTAATTTCAATGTGTCTGGTTATATCTTTTTGCTTGTTTGTTTTGTTAATTAGGTTCCACTTATAGGTGAGATTATATGGTATTTGTCTTTTGCCACCTGGCATACTTTGCTTAGAATAACACTCTCCAGGTCCATCCCTGCTGTCACAAAAGGTAGAGCCCTTCTTTCTGTTGAATCTTATTCCATTATGTAAATATACCACAGTTTTTTGACCCACTCCTCTACTGATGGGCACTTGGGCTGTTTCCAGCACTTGACTACTGTAAATCGTGCTTCTATGAACATTGGGGTGCATAGGTCCTTTTGAATTGGTGTTTCAGGATTCTTAGGGTATAATTCCAGCAGTGGAATTGCTGGGTCAAATGGCAGTTCCATTTTTAATTATTTTTTGAGGAAATTCCATACTGTTTTCCACAGTCTGCATTCCCACCAATGGTGCACTAGGGTTCCCTTTCTCCACAACCTTGCCAACACTTGCTTTTTGATGATTTATTAATGATGGCCATTCTGACTGGTGTGAAGTGGTATCTTACTGTGGTTTTAACTCACATCTCTCTGATGGCTAGTGATGCTGAGCATCCTTTCATATGTCCCTCGGCTCTGTATGTCCTCCTTGGAGAAGTGTCTGTTCAGGTCTTTTGCCCATTTTTTAATTGGATTATTTGTCTTCCTGGAGTGGACTCGTGTGAGTTCTTTATATATTTTGGAGATCAAATGCATTTATGATAAAAACACTCATCAACTAAACTTTTTAAAACTGCAAACCTGAATTAGTGACATGAACAAAAGATAAATGTTAACAATGTATTGTAGAAACATAATTTTTAAAGTTTTATTTTGTTAACAATTAGGAAGATGCAACAAAAATAAATTGAGATAAAAGTGATATTATAAAAAAATATACAAATAACTTCATAAAAATGTCCAATTTAAATTAACTCAAATTTCCAAATGTCCTTTTGTGACTTTCTTTATTCTTTTGTTAAAAAACTCTAAGTACAATTAAGCCTTTCATGCTAAAGCTATATTTATCATATTTTAAGCTGATAAAATTTATATAATTCATTTCCTAAATTAAACATATATACTATTTTTAAAGAAAAATAACATAGTTAATAGTTAATAACACAAATAATAATAGCAGGACTAATAATATTCATTACTATATGGAAGCTATGTCTTAACTATAGCTTAAAAAATTAAAATGTGTAACATTCATTAAGTGTAATGTGCTCTTATAACAACTCATTATGAGTTCTTTCCAACTGTGTCACTTACTACTAGAGTAACCTTGGAAAAGTTGTTTCTTTTATAGCTAAATGGGAATAAATAATAATATACCTAATAGAGTTGTTGCAGAATTATCTAAGGTAAAACCTGTAAAAAGAAAAAGTCATAGATTAGGTTCTGTTAACATCACCATAATCCCCATTAATCATATTATTATTTACTGAGTAAAGGGAAAAGTCCATATTTTCACAGTGTGATGAAGAAAAACTTTCCAGAAATGTACCTTGCAAAAGGTTGGGATAATGTGAGATGTGGCTTACATGAAGAAATAAGTACAAATAAAGCAGAACATGGCAAGAGTTGGTGGATAAAAAATAAAAAAAATTATAAATAAAATTTAGTATTGCATGTGGCAGCTAGCCTCCAAGATGGCCTTGATTATTTCTGCTCCATTTGATAGTCATACCTGGTGTAACCTTTCCTAGACTGGGCCAGATTTGGTCTGTGTAACAAATAGAATATGGCCAAAGTGATGGGATTCACTTCTGAAATTAGGTTTAAAAAAAATGTCCCTCTCTCTCTCTCTCGCTCTCTCTATTCTCTCCTCTCTCCCTCTCCCTCTCCCTCTCCCCTCTCCCCCTCTTCGCTCCTCTCTCTCTCTCTCTCTCTCTCTCTCTCTCTCTCTATTTTGGCTCTGGGAAATTTAGCTACATCTTGTACAAAAACCTCTCCATAGGTCAATAGTTCTAAAATGAGATTCAAATAATAAAGTTAGGGAAATGCACAGAGTTCTCAGGTGTCATAAATCATTTAAAGTAGTTAAAAAGATAAAACACATAAATACTTAACTGTTTAAATTTTCTTACATTTAATTATCTCTAATATTTTACTTTTACTCAAAGTTACAGAAGTTTTAATGCATAAAGGCCATATAATATTAAATATAGAGAGACACAACATGTAATGCCATCTTCCTAGCTCTCAAATTTCTGATGTACAGACAATTCTGTCCCAAGCTTACACAGGAGGTAGAGATTTATATTTCTAGAAGCCCTATGCTTGGTATAAACTCGAGCGGTAACTGGGTAAAAAACGGGAAATTATAGACATACTAGGAGACAGTTTCAAAAATAAACGAGATAAAGACAACGCAACAAGAACCCAACGAAGCCGGTTCACGACCCTCCCAACCTCTTCATGTTCTATCTGTACCATTTTTATGTGGAAAGGGAACCCAAACCCAAAATCTGTATTTTTCCATTAGCAAGAACCTGAAAGACATTACTTGGGGTCACTTTGTCACCCTTATAGATGGGGTTTGAAGTAGAAGAGATAGAAAATAGTTGAGAACATCTTGACAAATTCTTACTATGACTAGAGACTGAAAGGAAATACTCCCAAATGAAAACATTCCAGGAAGTAAGAAATATAGAGTCGAATATAGTATTCTGTAGAAGTAAAATCATCATAATAAATTTTCAACAACTTCTTCATTCTACCAACTCCCCTAGGCTCCACTACATCATTCTCTTTTTCTACCACCAAATCTTGCCTTTAGTTCTTAATCTCTTATTCTCTCTAACCTACCTTTCTCTTTCAAGGATTCAAGAAATAACCCAAGGATTTCATAATGTCCAAATTCTGTCCAATGATATTATAATATAATCTTTTGTTTTTTTCATATCATCTCTATCTTTTTGCAGTTTGATGTCATTGTCCACTATTCTTACCTTCCTTCTCCAATGCCTTCTTTTATTACTTTCACAGTGTTCCTCTCTTCTGGTTCCATCTCTCTGTGGATCTGGCCTTATTTTTGGCTCTGACATGTATGATTTTCCTGAACTCTTATAATGATGTTGAAACAAGATGAAGTTTTAAAAGAAAAAAATAGAATATGCTATAGAAAATGTAAATAAATCATGCCTGTATAGTTTGATAATTTTTTAAAAAGTGAATGCACTGTATAATTAGCACATAGATAAAAAAATCCAATAGTACTTCTATTCCTGAAGCACTTCCTATGGTCCCTTCTAGTCACTGCATACCATTAAAGGTCCTCACTATCACAACTCCTATGATTAATTTTTCATTATTTTGTATTTTATTTAAATTAAATCATATATTTTGTAGTTTTTAATATTTAGCTTATTTTACTCAGTGTAATATATGAGGTTCACCATGTTGTTGCATACTGTAGTTCATTTGTTCTCATTGTGTATTTCTATTGAATGTGTATATTATATTTTACTTATATTTTGTTAGATATATGCATTTTTTTACTTTTTCACCATTGTAAACCATGTTGCTATGAGATTCTTAAATTATTGCAGCAATTTTACATAAAAAATTGAATGGCCTTTTGCAGTCAACTTTTATCCTTTATCATTCTGAACTCCTTTATAATTGAGGCAAATAGAAAATATTGAAAAAATGTAGAACTTTAGTGGGAATATATTTTACTTTATATAAATTCTGGAAACTTTTACCTTCTGAATTAACATTAATAGCTGTGGTTCTAAACAAACTAGTCAGAATAAATTTTAAAGTCATATTTTAAAAGTAAACTTTATTCTAAATTTAGAAACACTTGCATCTTGTACATTGGTAATAATGGCTGTTCAGTTGGTTTTGTAAGTGGGAATAATAAAGGTTATTGAACGTTCATAGAATTCCTGACTTAAGGAAAGATTCTATAAATATACTGTATGTGAAGATTTATCAAATGCTTTGAAATTTGGGATAAAGTTGTGGATAGGTTATCATTAATATGGTTTCTATAGCTGAGCAATCTATATTCATTTCTATATATCATGTTCTGATTGTATTTTAAGCCGTTTTTGACCTTATAGCAAATGGGTTTCATTAAAATGTATTGCAGCTTTATTAAATATGGGTAGCAATATAAAATATATTCAGACTAAATCACTTTCAGCAGTTCCTGTGCCAATCTATTTAAAAATACTTATACTAACTTCCTAGATCTTCAAGTGAAAGTATTTTTACTAGAACTTCTATTCTGGCTATCTAACACTTTTGGTACAGGTGGTCTTTCTTTTGAAGTCACAATTTCCTTATTTGTAGAATAGAAACAGCAACTATCACACAGGGTTATTTGTAATCATTTTTAATACAAATATAGGAATGATTATTCTGATTATACAGTACTTTAATCATCATGAAAATGTACTTATTAAATATACATCTTAGTGCCTGGCCTTCTAGCATATTGGGATTCATGGAGGGAGACTTAAGATACCACCTTCAGAAAGTTTCTCTTGAGCAAAGTATAAATGTTTTTTTTTGGGGGGGGGGGATTGACGAGTGCTGATGGTAAAGCAAATACCCTTATTAGTAATGTGAGCACTTTTACCTTATCTTAGCTTAGTAAATATTTAGCCATATGTCACATGTGAAGGACAAGGACAAATGACATCTGAGGGTAGTAAAGAAACAGAACTTGGAAGTCTATGATATATGGGAAATCATCTGGATAGCTGTTTGGTTTATTGTCTGCAGAGAATAAACTTCAAGATCATGAATAGATACTCAAATTTAGAGATTCTGTTTTTTTACAGAGCAGAAAGAACTTAGAGTAGTCTACTAAGACAATTTTGATAAAACCTTGAAAAACACATCTCACTCAATAATAGATGTCAGTAATATTTGTATAATTGTCACCTACCTGATAAAAGAGAATGAGAAATAATTGGGTTAGTCACTTTTCTGCTTATTTTTGAGGAATCATGGCAAACCATAGCTTTCATCTGATAAACTTGAACATACTTTCTGGAACAAAGGAGATTCCCTCAGAGCACAAAAATCCCTTCTTTCTACCTAATCCAAAAGAAGAAGGCAAAGAATGAAGAGAAGGAAGGAAGGAAGGGGAAGAAGGAAGGTAGAGTGGGAAGGAGGGGCAGAAAATACACAAACAAACAAAAAACCTTATCTTCTTTCTCTAGTTTTCATAAATTATTGTAACAGTATTGGTCAGTATTCTAGGTTTATTTAATTGTTAAAATTTTTGTGTGTTCCCAGACAAATTGTATATTTGCTCAAGACCTATATTGTATTTTGAAGGCATGACTCCAGCCAGACACACACACACACACACACACACACACACACATTCATAAGTACTTTTACCATCAAGAAAAAGTGTGAATAGGACTAGAAGGACAATGGTAAGTAGAGAAGATGGAGCTACGTGAGCTAAGTCATTTGAGTAAGAACCTTGATATTTAAAATGACATTTTGAAGAAAGCTAAAACATAAAGCTACATGAAAGTTATGTGTTCACTTAAAATGGTTGATTTTTCTGTTCATACATATGGTGGGCAAGTGATGGGATGACCTAACATTTATGTGGAGCATTCTAGACATAAGGAAGTGCCCAAGTGATTTTATTCATTCATCAAATATTTACTGAGCTCCTATCTGGTGTGAATACAGAAGTGAACAAAAATGGTAGTCACATTCTCTTAGAGAGAGTAAAATAAACAATGTGAGAGTGACGCAGGCTAAGAGTTGTTCTGGGTAATGAGAAGGGACAGACAGGAGGTGGGCCTTTGTGGCATGAGATAGGGTGCTCAAAGGAAGAGGACAATTTTAATTCAGACATAAATCTCAGGAGAGACTCTTACGTGCATGAAGATTGAAAGGAGAAAAGCAATCTTGGCAGAGGCAAGTGCAAGCACAAAGGCCGTTAGGGAGAATTGAACATATGTTTATGGTACAGTAAGCCCAGTGGTTTATAGCGGTCTGTTATCTAACAATGATAGGGGCACAAACTGAGAAATGACATCACAAATACATAAACAGAATCCTTAGATTAATAGTAGTAAGAGCTAACATTTATTGAGGTTTTCATTTCGTGCCTCCATGTCAAACTCTTGCAGAGACTACTTTCAAAGACCGCTATAGTATGGTGTTAAGTTCTGGTTTTGAGGGAAGACAGCCCTTGGATTTGAATCGTAGCTCTACCAATTGTTAGCTTTGCAATTACTGTTAAATTCCTTTATATCTCTCTTCAATTTTCTTCCTTTTCTTTAAAATGGGGTAATTACAGTGCCTATTTTCTTTGGTTGTTCTGAAAATTAACTAACATAATACTAGCGAACATTTACAGAACATATACTATGAGCCAGTGCTTTAATATAAATTTACTTAACCCCTCCAGGATTAAACCTTATTAGTCTAACATCAGAGCATATGCTCTTTTTAATTAGCACACTATACAGCACTTGTATGAATGCTTTGTATGTGTTCACTAGTAAAGTGCACTTGGGAAAACACTGTAACATTTTAAGATGATTTACTCTAATAAAGATCAATGATGATATATTTTCATATATTACATTATAATTATTATCTTTCTTGAGATAATTCCAAAATATTGTGAGAATATTGAGAGTCAAAGTGGTTTTCTTCATTTCAACATTTTTCATATCATGGCACACAGAAACTAATTACTAAAATTCTACAGCACACTAAAATATATATATTTTGTCAACCTGACAAAAACAGGTATAATTTTGATTCATTCACACCAGATGAATATTGTTGTGCTGGCTGTTGTCATTTTTTTGTGAATCTCTAAGGAAAAGAGGTCAGTTTCCCTGAATAAATAGTCAGTTATTACATGTTTTAAAAATTCTTGTGGCACACTGGTTGAAAATGCTATTCTCTAGCATAGTATCTGATATATAGTAGGGTCATAATAAATGATTGTTGAGTGAGCAAATAAACTTTAGAACTTCTGCAGGTAAAATCTTTAAGTTGACTATTCTTTTCTCCTCTTGACTGTCAATATAAACACCTTTCCTTTGCACTTTCATTTTTGCTGTTTCTGCTCCACTTCACCTGCATTTTTTAAACTACACATCCCATTGGATACTTCTACAGCTGGGAACATCCACTGTTCTCTTTAAAGCCTTTGGTTTTACTCCTTCCCTTGAGTGCTTCCTTTATATCATTTTAAATATATCCTGCCACTAAGACATCTTGAAAAGAGAGCTAGGCATTTTTTTCATTTTGACCATTGCCTTTATTTTGATTTCTTCCTGTATATATATAAGCATATATTCTATATATGTATATGAGTTTCACAACTTTTGAGATATTAATTCTTGCTGTATTGTAACATGAACCAAGAAAACAGTAATACATAAAGCTCTATTATTACTTGCTCATAAAGCTTCTTAATTCTGCCCTACTTCCATATTTGTGTGTGTGTTGCATGTGTGTGTGTTTGTGCATGTATGTGTGAAGAGTATTTCAAACTGTTAGCTTCTATAGCTAAATGAGCATCCTTCACATATTACAGACTCAATCTAAATATTTGTCCTATGTGTCATTTTCTCTCTGCAATACTCTCCTTGTTTCCTAAGTCACAGTCAAAAATCTGCTGTAACATACACATCTTTTGTTAGGCTGGAATGCTGTAAGAAAGTGAAATCATTTTTCTACTTCATATATTTTTAGAGGTAGTGGATATCACACATCCTAAAATCTAATCTTTTCTCAATTCACTTATTGGTCATATGTCTTCAAACTTGGACCTTGCATATCTCCAAACATAGCCATTGGTGTCCCAAATTAAAGCCCCCTCTGTATTTCTTTTTCATTTACAGACAAAAGAAAGAGCCCCAATCCCTCCCTTGATGTGAAATCAATTTCCTTCTTTGTATCGAGACTTGTTTCTCTTGTACTAAGATTACATCTAGTCTTCTTCCTCTAGCTGTCTGTGTTCTTAATGCATTACATGGTTCTGCCTGCAGGTCTGCTTTCTCCATATCTGGGTGATTTTAATTAGTCTTTTGAAGTTTCTTTTGAAATTTGTCTTCTGTTTCCCTTTTGAATATTTACTGTCTACAATTTCCCTTATCTCAGTCTCTGTGTTAAATTGTATCCTATATTATTATCATTTCTCCTGGAATTTTAATTCCAGTTATTAGGGAACTGGTCTGCTTATTTTCTTTGTGTGTGTGTGTGTGTGTGTGTGTGAACATGTGCCAATGTGTGTAGGTACACACACACACACACACATATATTTCCCCCTTAAAAATCTTCATCACCTTCCTCTTGAACAACAAAGTGAAAAGAAATGAATCCTGAGTCTTTCACTAGGACTCAAGATATCTACATGAGTGAACAAATGATTTCCAAACAATGAAGTGAATTTGATGACACAGAAGTCTGTAGAAGAATATTTTAAATTAACTTCTTTATTATTAAATGTACTGGAGTGACATTGGTTAATAAAATTATATAGGATTCAAGTGTACAATTCTATGATACACCATGATACATCATCTGTATATTGCATTGTGTGCCCACCACTCGAAGTTAGATCTCTTTCTATCACAATATATTTGACTCACTTTACCCTTTCTCACCTTTCCCAACCCCTTTCCCCTCTAGTAACCACCATACTCCTGTCTGTGTCTATGAGTTCCTGTTTTCTTTGTTTGCTCATTTGTTGTTTTTAGCTTTAGATCCCACATGTGAGTAATGTCATACAGTTTTTGACTTTTTCCATCTGACTTATTTTGCTTAACTAATATTTTCAATGTCCATCCATGCTGTGGCAAATGGCAATGCTTCATCTTTTCTTGTGGCTGAGTGTGTGTGTGTGTGTGTGTGTATGTGTGTGTGTGTGTATCACATCTTCTTTATTTACTCCTCTGTTGAAGGGCACTCTGGTTGTTTATTTGTGTTGGCCACTGTGAATAGATCTGCAATGCAAAAGGGGTACATATATCTTTGTGAATGACTGTTTTCAAATTTTGGGGGTAGTTACCCAAAAGAAGGGTTACTGTGTCATATGGTAACTCAACTCTTTTTTTTTTTGAGGAAGTTCCATATAGTTTTCCATGGTGGAGGACCTGAATACATACTTTTCCCAAGGAGATATACAAATGACCAACAGATATTTGAAAAATATACACAACTTCACTAACTATAAGGAAATGCAAATCAAAACTACAATGAAATACATCCTCACCCCTGTTAAAATGATTACTAGCAACCAGAAGAGTAACCATAAGTGTTGGAGGGGTGGAGGAAAAGGAACTCTCATTGACTTCTGATGGAAATGTAAAAAAGTATATTTTAGCAAACTCTTTCTAGTCATGATTTTTGAGGGCAGTTCTTTGGATTTTGCTGTAGAAGCTGAATAAGAGTTTGCCAGAAACCATGAATGAAAATAAATATTTTAGAAATTATAACTTTAAAAGTAGCTGAATTTTTTTAAAGAAACTACCTCAGTTTTTCAGAGATACCACCCAAATTCAATGGCACATTTGACATTTAACCCAACATGATAGGAAAAAAATTGATAGTACATAGATTTTCTGACAACATTTAGTAGGAAAGCACTTAAGTCTACAATACAGAAAATTGTGGTTAAGTTACCATATTTTGTACTCAAATGCTAAACTTTGAGGCTTATCTAAGTTATATATGAAACATTTGCCTGACCTAGTATAGTTATTTTATATTTTGTATGTTATATAAAATAAGTTATGTAACTTATATAATATACTCTATAATTATATAATTACCTACTTTACAGGACAAATTTGTGATTTGTGCATATGATGAGAAAACATCATTATCCCTTGTCTTGGTGTCACACTTTGGACTCAGATTGTGAACTACACAGTGACACTTAGAATTGAATAGTTATTGAGTTGTGATTTGTGGACAAGTTTTCAGATGGATTCATTGGAAATTAGAATCAATATATTCAAAGTACATCTCTACTATAAAAATCAGGCAAGAAGGCTTTTAAACTTCTGGTTATGAATTAATTACATGCATTTATTTTAATTGTTGCAGTTTGTAAATGTTAGTCTTGTTGATGATGCATGTGAAATAGCTGGATATGCTGGTATTCAGATTTATTTTATAATGATAATCTGAGTTCTTGCAAATGGTTATTTGTTATTTTTTATTAGGATGCCAGGAATAGAATCTTTTAATCAACCTAAACTTGCAAATTTTTGCTTGTAATAGAAGCTGCAGTAGAGGTCTTGAAGCAAATTAGCTCCCAGGTTCTGTATTTTTATTTCCTACTGTGTTCACCCCTATATAAACATCCTTTTAAAAATGCCTATTTAACATTTAGTGGAACTCTTCAGCTTTTTTCATTTATTGACAGACCATGATGTGGAAGACTCCCTACAGACATGTTCATTGATAAGAACACCTACTGATGAGTTTTATTAGCCACCAACTTTGAAACTTATTAACTAATTAAAAATCAAAAATCGCTTCATCATTGTTTGGGTTCTAACTCTTTAGCCCCTGGGAAGCAGAGTTATTGTGTTTTACTCTGTTAATAACAAGCAGATAGTGCACCCTCAGTATTGAAAAGAAATGTGTATGATATTTTTCAAAATTTTCATTAGGGTTAGGCAATATAATAAAAATACAAATTATATCTATTCTGAATAGGCATTGCCTCTTTAAAATAATTTAATGCATAAACATATTTAAATAACTGGGAAGATAAGATATGATGAGATTCTTGTGACTAAAACACATTTATAGCAAAATTATTTACTTCCAAAAATTTAGGACAATTAATATCTAAGTATATAATTTTTATTTACAGATCATTTTATATTACTTGACCAAAGAATATCTACATGGTTAAGTTACCAAAGTTAAAATGTTAAAATCTACTCATACTTAACCAACTAAATGCAGAATTACCTTTAAAATTATAACCTGAATCATTAAAAATGTAATTTATTTGAATGACCTTTGCAGAACATGCTAAATGTGTGTCACTCCTTACAGTTACAATACCAAAGTATAGTGTCCAAGTTTTTCTTCTTTTCAGTCAAAAACTTTTTGTTGCACTACTTATGAGGCACTAGCCTCATTCTCATTCTGGGATGCCCTGCAATTAAAACAAAACCCCAGCCCTCCATCCAGTTGGAGAAATAATGTGCATACTCTTAGTTTAAACTACAATATGCTAACTCATGAGATTAGATATGGCTTTCTAGGCTCAATACTAAATGAGTGATACTGATAGGAAGTGTCGTGAATTTATTCAGCAAACATGTTTTGAGCACCTCCTCTCTGCCAGGCAGTATTCTGGGTGCTAGGGTCACACTAATGAATTAAACATAGACACCACTGTCACTCTTAAGCCTAACAAGGAGAAGACAAATAATGAAAAGGTAAATATGTAAAACATATAATGCATTTGAAGGTGCTGTGTCTTACTAATGTTATAATAAAAAAAAAGATCACTGAATTTTTAACTCATTGCAAGAGTTATCAGCATTATAAAGAATAGGAAGAATCATTCTAGTAAGAATGATTAAGACTGTCTATGGGGGGACAATAGGAGGTGGTTTGCATATGCGTATTAGGATGGTATATGCAAACACAGTAAATAGGTGATTATGATAAAAAATCGTATTTAAAATGAATAATTAGACTGGGCATAGACATCAATGCTAAAGCAGCCAGGTATGGTTGTACTGTCAGTGATTAGGGGATGAACAAATTAGTAATGAGTGCAGTGGGCAGAATAATATGGAAGTGGTGGTACAGGAAGACAGCTGTGTTAGGAACAAGGGAACTACTCTCAGTCATATTTCCCAGGTGGATCCTGGTTCTCCCAGTCATCACCTTGTGAAAGTAGACACTCTAATTGCTCCAAAGAACAATTTGTTTATAGACAGTAAAATATGTGTTCAATGAAAAAATAAATGGAATGTTTTATTAGTTTCCCATGGTGCTTAATAAATGATCACATACTTAGCAGTTTAAAACATCATCTACTTATTATCTTAAAACTTATTTGTGACCCCCTTTTTCTGATTCCAGTTTTGCTTATCATTCTTTCTACTTTTTCAAAACTTGGGGAGGGGGTGTTTTTTTCTATCACCTGATATCCTTTTTTGGATTAAACTAATGAGACAGAGAAGAATTGGGAAAATTAGGGGGAAACAGTTTAATTGAGGAAAGGAAAAATTGGAAAAATAAAAAAGAGGCTAGTGAAAACTTTAGATAATTTTTCATGTTAGAGGGAAAATAACAAAAACCTAAATCATGGATGATATACTGAAATAAGAGGGAAGGGATGCATTTTAGGGATATTACAATATTATGCAAGAATCAAAATAAAGTGTGAACTGCCAATACATTCTGACTGGCAGGATTTAGAGTTCAAAATTTCAGGAAATTCTAAAAATGACTCCAAGAGACTGGGTGAATGGAAGAATGAGGCTGTCAATCACAGAAATGGGAAAGTCATGAAGACAGAAAGAGTGAAGGAAAAGGTGACTACTTAGTTTTAGTCATTAAGTGACATCACATTAGAGAGTAGAGGAATATACAAAGTTCTATTCTAAAATCCTTGTTTAGATATAATGAAGGTATTTAGTGACCCTGACAAAATCACACAATCAATCAGGGTAAACTCAGGACCCCCACCCAACTTTTTTGATTACTTGTAGTCTAACATGACTTCTGCCAACCTAAAGGCAATCTTCTCCCAAAATGTGAATATTATAGACTTTAAGGCAATAAAAAGCCTTTTGAAAATAATTTTGTGTCTATTTGTTAATTATTCAACTCTTTGAATTATTTTTCAATATTGAATTTTGGGTGAAAGAAGTGTGTCTAATAAACATAGCAAATGATAAACACAGAGATAACATAGATGACATTTGGAAAGGTAGGTGCACTAGAAAAAAAATATGGGTGTTACTGAGTAGAGATAAAGCATTTATTAGGTGCAATCTCCAGGAGAATAGTAAAGACAAAAAGATAACCACCTCAAGGTGAATCAG
The DNA here is from genome assembly GCF_004126475.2 of Phyllostomus discolor. NCBI lineage: Eukaryota > Metazoa > Chordata > Mammalia > Chiroptera > Phyllostomidae > Phyllostomus > Phyllostomus discolor. Next base: position 64,121,774 of record NC_040904.2, read on the forward strand.
GCATTGTCTAACCACTATGCTATACAGCTAAAACTAAAACAAAATATTGGACTAAACTGTAATTAAAAAATAAAACTTAAAAAGGAAAAGCATAGGCAACAGTCATATTTTGGAGGGAGAAGAAAGAAGAATGAGCAATATAACAGACAAAAATTAAAGTTATTAAAAACTATTGAATACTGTCATTTATCTGAGTATTTATCATACAGTTTTTAGGGACAATGCTTTATGCAACTTAACCCAAGAATGGTGAAAAATTCACCTGAGGACAAAGTAATCTAATTTGACTTTAAAAATCCATTTGTAAATTTACTAAGAGAATAGCATTTTGAAATTAAGAAAAATATTAAGAAATAAGTCTTTGTAGAACACAGAGAAATTCTTCTAAGACTAACATACTTAATGACAGTGTGTGAGATGAAGATAATTTGGTTGTTTATTAATAAGATGCAAGTTCCTTCCCTAATTAACCATTTTAATCAGCAATTTATCAGTTAATTAGCATTTCATTACTGAATAAAAACTTCATGATGAAGTGGACAAACTCACGAGTATAGTGTTGCATGACTGAAAGTAGACATCAATAATTATCAAAAGGATTTTCATTATCTTAAAGTCTATAATAGTAAAAGTTTGGGAAAAGACTGCTTTTAGGTTGGCAGAATCATGAGAAGAATTCAGTGTTTGTGATCAGATGTTTCTGAGATGTACATAGTCATTGGTAAACATGAAGTTTCTCCAACTATAAAAATTTGGAGCCCTGGCTGGCGTAGTTCAGTGGATTGAGCGCGGGCTGGGAGCCAAAGTGTCCCAGGTTCGATTCCCAGCCAGGGTACATTCCTGGGTTGCAGGTCATAACCCCCAGCAACCGCACATTGATGTTTCTCTCTTGCGTGCTCTCTCTCTCTCTCTCTCTCCCTCCCCTCCCTCCCTAAAAATAAATAAATAAAATCTTTAAAAAAAAATAAAAATAAAAAAATAAAAATTTGGAAAAAATGATGGTACTGTTTATTTTTGGTGAAAAAGAAAGAATAATGTCAGAAAAAGAAATGTTCTCTTGTGTTCTTTCATGCTCCATTTTCTTATCAATAAAATAATATTGTATATGTAAGATCTTGAAAACAATGAGTCTTTAGAATGCTGAGATAAAATCAAAGAGCTCTTGTAATTTAGGCCTCCAGCCCTTCTCCATTTCTCAGAGCACTTCTGTAGCACTGTGTTTAGTTTTGAGCATCATGTTCATCATGTTGTAAATGTTCGTTAGATTAAATTTATCCAAATTCTTTGTGACTTACCTGCCCACATCTACCTGTTTTGGTGAATTGTCTTCCTACAACACTTTCAAGTTTATGCCATGGGCTGCTTAGACCTGGAAAACCAGGTACCAGTCCTTGTCACATCAAGAACAAATCAAAAGGCATGGAGTACTCTAATTTAAAGACTTCTGTATATCTGTTCTCCAGATTACTTGCATGGGTTTTTATATAGTTAGTTACATGTGCTTCACTTTTATTCTCAGGAATCCTGACAAATTTCCAGATAGTATTCAAAGCATTACTAAACTACCTCATTTATTAATGTTGAATGATTACAAGATCATTTCTTATGCTGAAAACACAAATATATTACAAAAAAATTTTAAATTGTGTGACTTTTAAAGATAAAATATCTTCAAAGAAATTATATGTTTTTAGTAGATGATTTCATACCCAAAGATCATGAGTAGTTGAGCAATTCATTCTGTAGTTAATAGATTTCTAGATATGAAAGAAATTTTGGTGGGTTGGGGGAAACGGGTAAAGGAGAAGACTTTGACCTGAATTTCAAAAAAGAAAAACTCAAATTAAAAAAAAGGCAAAAACCAAACTAATTTCCTATGGTCCTTTCCTACCGTTATGCATTAAAAAATTGTTTATGATGAAGTTTTTTTTTTCTCTATCAGAAATATTCAATTGCCCATAAAAACCAGATACTAGGTCCCAAATGAAGATATTTGTGATTAAATGAAACAGTAGAGCTTTCTAAAATATATTCATACAATATTAATACCCAATTTAATACTTTTTAAACTTATGAAATTCAACTGTAAAAAACATGTAGAAACAAAAATTAGTAAAGGAAGAGGGAGTCCCAAAAGTATTACTAGTGGTATAATAATGATCAAGAAATTCAGTGAAATGTATCTCTATTCTCCACAATAAAAGGGTCCAGATCAAAATATTTCTTTTTTTACAAATATCATATATTATATAAATCAAAAAGACTTGCTTAGAAGTTTCCTCAAAGAGCAAAATAATTATCTCATTGTTTGTACTGGCACTTCTTGCTGGACAGATTTTAGAACTTGGAAGAATATAAAACAATTCCTATCAGGAAATTTGAATTAGCATAACATAGAGATTCTTTTAAACAGAGTCATAGCTCATTAAGAAAATTGTGCCTGCAGCACCTCTCCAAGTACATATACATATGCAAGGCTAAAATAATTACAGTTTAAGATATTTCCCATGTTTAAATAACATCACTTTTTGGAACTTTAATTTTGATTTATCTTTAGCCAAAAAACCTGAAATTAAGTATCACAAAAATATACTAACTTGCAGATTATATAAACCTGAGGCTTAGGGCATATCTCTAAGTTTTTACTGGTCCCCTTAAATTGAACTGTTTGATAATTTTTATGTAACTCTTTTCTCCATCTATTTTTGTCAAAACATTTTTAAATTTTATTTTAAAATATTTTTGTTTACAAACAAGAATAATTCCCTCTACTATTAAAATACATTATCATTTTGCTTTAAGGAAATTAAAAAATTCTGAATAGTTGACAAATGGGTGCCTTAGTTTATAATTCATTTATACTTCAGTGGTGTTGTGAGATAGCCATTTCCAAATTTGTAAATGTTCTAAATAAACTGCTAAAAGATGCTATGATAAAAGTAGTTTATTGTGGCTGATCTGCTCTCAGGAGAAATTTACATTATACATATAAACATATTTCTCAGAATCCCTATTTGGAGCATTTTCTATACAGAGAATAATTGAAGACGAATATTAAGGAATGTGTTCTGTTCAAGAAAAATTTGCTTGTATCATTTTAAGGACAGTGAATATAACAAGAACACATTTAAAAGTAAATGTGAGCTAGAAAATTATAATATTAACCTTCCCCAATAAAGCATTTTAATCACCACATGATAGCATGTGGTAAGTTATAAAAAATTCATTTGCACAAAAAACCCACAAATATTTGATCAACAAAATCATATTATCTCATTGGTAATCAGAAAAACCAACATAAAATGATTTTATAATATCCCAAACTTGATTGGCAAATTAAAATCAAAGTATAAGCCTGCTGAGTATATGAGAAAATGAGCACTCTCACGCAATGCTGATAAGAGTGTAAATTCACTTAAACAAAAAGGATTGTTTCAGCTCTGTGCAACATATATTAATAGAAATGGCTAAATGACTATGGTGATAAAGTAATGAGCACTGTGTTCAGAGATGGTGTAGAGTAAGTGTGGTAGAAGTGGAGATAAGGCTTGAATGAAACTTAGAGTTTGAAGGATCTATCTCTTTCCTCTTCTCTACTGCTTTTTGGCTCCACCCCCGAAAGGAAAGAATTTAGGGAAAAAAAAAAAACCTCAGCAGTTGTCATTGTGAAGAGCTAATTATAGTTCAAGACAATGATCATTTTATTAGAAACATTTATTACGTTATGAGTTAAAAATTAACTCTTTCTTTTTTTTTAGATTTTATTTTTATTTAATTTTTTAAAGAGGGGAGGGGAGGAGAGAGAGAGAGAGAGAGAGAAACATCAATGTGCAGTTGCTGGGGGCCATGGCCTGCAACCCAAGCATGCACCCTGACTGCCAGGGAAAAGTTAACCTCTTTCATTAATAAGGAGCCACTAAACTTACTTTAAGCAAAATAAACACATTATTTTAGTTAAATTAGAGCAAGAGAATACATGAAAAAATAACTTAAATTTTTCCCATCAATTAATTAAATATTTATTGTGCCAAACATGCATTCATCATGTCTTCATATATTTTAGAATACAGCACCCACTAAGAGGTGGGTTTGCACATCAGGTACAGCAGCACCCTTATCTTCAATGTCACCTTCTACAGTTTCAGTTGCCCATGGTCAGATGCAGTCTGAAAACAGTAAGTGGAGAATTCCGCCCCACTTCATCTCACTGCATAGGCATGGTGTCATCTCACCTCATTACAGGAAAAAATGTGATTACAGTACAATGATACTTTTTGACAGAGAGAGACAATACACATCCATTTGTTTAAAGTCTATTGTTATGCTTGTTGTATTTTATTGTTAGCTATGTGTCTAATTTATATATTAAAGTTCATCATAGGTATATACAAATAGGAAATGACATAGCGTATATATCATTTGGAACTATCCATGGTTTTAGGCATCTACTGGGGGTCTTGAAATGTATCCCCCATGGATAAGGGAGGACTACAGTAATTGAGAAATAAACAAAACACTTTGCATGTTTCATTGGTACCTATCTTCACAAGAGACATTTCAGATTGTGCAAAAATGGATTATGAATAGAAGTAACATGGAAAAATTCTCTAGAGAAATATAAGACTTGGTAATAAGTTTACTATTTTCTGAACCAGACCACTAAGCAAATATGGTAATCAAAACACTCAACTGCTAAGAATGCTAGTGCTGAACATTCAGATAGGAAAATACACTATGCCTGCGCTTGAGTTTATCGTCCCGCTTTTTCTTCAATTACGATTTTGAAACACGAGTGGCAGGTCATGCAGCTCTAAAATTAGGGACAGAAAAAAATGGGCTTCATATTAAAGCCTATTCACTTGATAGGACAGTAAAACTACTGATTCTATTGCCTGATAATAATGTTTATGCTGAAAAACTTCTGTGCTAAAGAAATTTAGTACTTCATTTTTGTAATGGATGAGGCAGGAAATTTTTTAAACATCAAATGTATTAACAGTCAACAAAGAATCAAATAGCAAATATTCCCATTAGCTCTTCTCTAGCAGACAACTGAAAGTCATCGATACTAATTTCTATGGCATTTATATAAGTTATGGTAGAGTGTCATTGAGCTCATTAAGTAGAACTATTTTAAACTTAAATTTGCACAAATATTTAAAAGTTTGTATCCTGTTCCTAGTCAATAGCAATAGCTACTGTCCAATAAAATTAAAAAAGCATTTATAAAACCAATTAAAAATCAACTATTAAATATTGGAGGCGATTCATGATAGTGTCAAATAAATATTGTGCTTTCAACTCTTTTCTGTAAATTTCTAAAACTGTAGTCACACAATACCTTCTTTTTTCTTCTTCCATATTTTTTCCTAATTTAAACAAAATCATTCTGTGAGGGCTAGAGAAAAATGGTCTATCTTCTGAGTAGTTAAATTACATGTCAAACATTTCAGAGTTTGGAAAGCAGCTAATGAGGGTGTAATATTAAAATGTCAAACAAGCACACACCATTTTCTTCCTCTTTCTGACTCAGAAACCCTCTGGTAACAACTCTAATGATCTGTTTAGGCTGTGGCCCATTGTTCCTGTTCCTTGCTCATATTTAGTAATTATTTTCTCCTTAAGGCTGCACTTTTCTTGAAGAAAATAAATTTTCAAAGTAATATTCAGCTTTGAATCCAATCCTGCTTATGTGACAACAAAAACATATTACAGGAGTAAATTCAACAGCTTGTGTGTAGCTTTTCCCATTTATCTCTATCTCTACAGAGGGCCATACAAAATATTCAAGTATATTTTTTTTGTGCTGGAGAAGGTTTCCCTTCAAAAGTTTTCTGACTGATTGCCTATGGATAACACCAGAGAAGATTTTAAATTGCCTGATATGTATTATCCTCTTTGCTACTCAAACAGAGAGTGAGGAGGGAAATGAAAAAGATTACCGCAAGCAGATGCTGAGTAATTAAAAACGAAGTCCCTAATGCGGTGACATGACATTGATATCTGAAGACCAAATGTGAATTGGGAATTTTATTATTAGTTGCATTCTGAAGAAGAATGTAATGTGTTTATAAAAACACATTCTTTCCAATTTGCTTCCTGTTCAAAGTGAATTTACATGACAAATTTTAGCCATGCAGTATTCAGCAGAATTAGTACAGAATCATCATTAGGAAATGCCCCATGAATGTGTCATCACTGGTGAGTCAAAGTATGTGATTCAGACTCTAACAGTGACTGTAATTGCTTTGCTATTGCTTTTAAGTGCAATGTCAGTCCAGTGTATGAGATAGTTACAATTTTAACAACACTTTTGAAATGTTTGTCATGCTCAAGTACATGTGCTTTGTTTCAATGTTAACCATCAGACTGTTAGAATTAACTCAGACTGACTGTCAACACTTGGTCTAAACACATAAAGAATGGGTAGAAGATTCAGATTGCTGCTGTGTGGTTTATCATTAAGCTGGAGAAAATAATTTGTGGCATTGTAGACTATGTTCTATACAGTTAAGTATGTTTGTACTTTTCAAGGCATCATTGGAATTGCATTCTTTATGCTAAAACTGAGAACTGTGACTTCACACCAGAGGAAGGAAAAAATTAAGACGTGATATAACTCTGACCAGTGTGACTCATTTGGTTGAGATGTTGTCCCATAAACCAAAAGGTCGCAGGTTCAATTCTTGGTTAGAGCACATGCCTGGGTTGCAAGTTTGGTCCCCAGTCCGGACACATAGGAGAGGCAAATGGTCAATGTTTCTCTTCCTTTTTCTCTCCCTCCCTTCTCCTCTTTCTAAAACCAATCAGCATGTCCTCGGGCAGGGGTAAAAAAAAGAAGTGATATAGAAAGATGGTCCAGTATAGACCCAAACTGTCCATCATAGATTTTCCTCTCTGGAAGCCCAGGATAATGTATAACTGCTTCTACTGGTCTCAGTTATTCGTTCATTCTTTTAACAAATATTTTGAGCATCTCCTATGGGCAAGGCACTGGAGATTTATTGTCAAATTAGATAACCACAGCATCTGTAGATAAACAAGTAACAATGAATCATACAAAGCAGAAGCAAAGAATGCTATGAGTGTATAACAAGGCACTTAGCCTAGTTAAGGGGTCAGGGAGGACATCTCTGTTCATATGATATTTAATGTAAGATATGAAGAATGAGTAATAGTTGATGAAGGCAAGTGGAGAGTGGGGGTTAGGTAATTAAGCCATGACTGAGTCTGTTGTCTCCTTGGATACCCTTTTCTAGACAAATATTATCTCTCTGATCCCTTGTTGAATTGAACCTTCTGTTAAGCTACTGAACTTTTCCTGGAAGTTGTACTTCTTGATACGAGCACTCTCCTATAAGTTGTCAGACCCTCTGAAAAACTGCTTCCTTGTTACAAACTCCTGAAACATCACTAAAAATAGTGTCACTTGAAGAAGAAAATGGAGAGTACTGTACTGATCTCTAGGAAACCACCAAGGAAGAAAACAGTCGTTTGTTGGAGCCAATTATGCTAGCATTTGTGGGATTCTTTTTAAACGCCTAGGCAAGCAGATCAAGTTCTGTCTGAAAAGGAATGGCAATATGGATTATTAAACTGATCATTAATTTTATGAATAAGCATCTATTATACAAAAAGTGGCAAATGGATATAATCCAACATGCTCCTTTCCTTGCAGTTTGGAATGTATTTACAGCAATAACAAATGCTCTGCTTTCATTTTTATACTGCAGCTTCAACTGAGGCCCATGTCGTGTGAGCCTACATTGGGAGAATAAGGGTAAACACTGGCTTCAGTTCACTAGAAGTTTTTATACAAGTCAAACTCTACTCTGTGTGTATGATGACTCTATTTTTCTGCATGCTCTAATCAAAGATGTAATTCACTTCCACTCAAACAAAATGTTCCGCAAGGTGAATCATGAGTGACAGCCTGAGTTGAGTTCAACCCTGGTTCAATATTGTCCTGCTAACACGTCAGTTATTAGAGAGAGCCTGTTGATCGATTTTTTTCATGTACACATTGTTTTGTTCCACAGTGATCTTAAGCATCAGAATTTCAAGTATTTTTAGTGTTCCAACTAAATGAACACCTCTAGCATTCTCAATCTTCCACTCTTTTCACTGCCACGCACATGCAGATATGCATGTTCTTTATCAAAAAAGGGGACTTTACTTATAAAACTTTCCTTGGCATATATTAGTTCCAATCAAAAATAACGTCTACACCTGAATCAGTGTGAAAAATAATGTCCTTTTACATACACAAAAATCTATTACATATAAAGAAGGGGAAATCTCCTCTTTTCTGTTATAATTTGAATTAAATAATTAGAATAGAATCTTATTTTCTTATGAGTATAGTCAATTTATGACCATTATGGTAGGACCATAATAAAGAGGAAGAATAGTGTTGTTATATATTCATTTTTCCTTTAAAAATCTAAAAATGGGCAAGTTTAGCTATGGCCAAATGAATTAAACAAAATGATAGTAATTGTTTGGTCTGAACTGTTTTAAATCAGGAAATTCCAATGGGAAGTACACAAAATTCATGGCACTAATGTGCTTTGAAAATAGAGTTTCTTGAAGTTGATAGAAGTGTGAGAGACTGGAAATATGCAGTTATTGTTTACAATATACAGTGTAGTATGAATTTTTGTTTATATTTCTTTATAAATCATTACCACCAACTAGATCTGTTAGAAATTATGCCATAAACTTTTCTACTATCTAACAATATTTTTATTAAAATTACAGATGTTGACAGGGACATGTAAAGAGTAAATGACTTGTAAGGACAAACATCTGGAAGCAGGTGAAAATTTTAACATCTTAAACACACAGAAATAAAGCTGAAATCAATTGTTTTTTTGCATGTGTAATCCTATTAACATCATTTTCTATAATTTGTTTAATTCAGGGGATATTCTTTAGTGTATTGTCAAAACAACTCATAACAAGCATTATTATATAGTTAAGTGTAATATGCTATGTACTGATATTCTTTTTTGTTCTTTAATTTAATGTAATATGCTGTCTACGTATTGATTTTTTGTTTTGTTCTTACACATGGGACAGAAAATATGCACAGAATAAAAGTGTTTTTTGTAATGATTTAGTTAAATATCCTTTATCATTGCATCAAGAGTATGGACTTTATATTTCCTTTATATAGCTCAGCAATGTAAATGCTGTGTTTGTAGATAACAATTCAATTAGCATTTCAAAGAGGTCAAATTAATTCCTTCTCAGACAGAAGTTATTTTAGTCTACAAAGCAAAATTCAATTCTATAGTACAAAACAATTTTTAAATCTTACCAATTATTTTGCTCATAGAAAATAGCACTGATTCTTTTTAACTCAATAGTTTTTGAACTAAAATTCTTAATTTAAAAAATATTTTTAGCTTCTTTAAAACCTTGTCATAAGGGATTTTGTAGTTAACATTTTGAAGGGTTGGGGCTATGCCTGATGTATAGCAAATGCTCTATGAACATAATAAGAAATAGTAAAATTCCCATATTCAAATGAATCATCATTGTCTGTAATATTATTGCTTTCATGATTCTGAAATCATTGCAGAGAATCAGTGGCATAACAAGGAGTGAGGAGAGTAGGAGTGTTCTGCTTCGATGCCTGCGATATCGGGTGGTCAGCAGGGAATTTTAAAACAATAATAAAACTGGCTCAGTATGCACAGGCAATTACAAACAATATCAGCAGTGATAAAATAACTTCCCCCTGCCAGGGCCAACCATTTCCTAAGCTCATCCCCCTTTGTATGCAACTACAGAAACTAACAATGAAGAGACAAATATCTTTTGCATTCTTAAACAGTGAAACTTTACTTTTGAGTTTCCAATTTAGACAACAAATGTGCTTAAAGTCAATGTTTGGTGACATGTATCAGATAAATTATTTCCCAGACATGTTTTAAGACTTTATGCCCAGTATTATAAAGCTATTTCTCAATAAAGTACAATTAATAATGCAGCATTAATAGGATTCCCATTGGGTGTTCTTTTTCAAAATATCTTTTAAATTATTTATTTAATGTCTTTCTTTCCCATTAGGCTGTGAGACCCATGAGGTCAGGGACAAGGACTGCCTTATTTGATAGAATCCTGATTCCTGGCATATGGTATACATTTAATAAATCGTTGTTGAATGTTGGAGTTAATAACCAGTGAAGGTTTAAAAAAATCTTTTCATTTAAGACGACAGTAGGTATACACTTTTTTAAAAAATACAACACTGAGAAGACTTCTGAGTTCCATTTTTTAATTTATGTTCTACTGACGTGTGGAATACAACACAGGAATTAATAACAAAAATAACAATAATATTTAACATTTGTTAGGTACTTAGTATTTCTTGGCAATATGCCATGCCCTTTACATTTCTAAATACATTTAATCTTTATACCCATTATCCCCAATTTACAGAAAATAAGTTCTTTTTATGAATGATCATTTTTATTGATGAAACATAACAAATAATATGAGGAGGAACCCCCAAATGAAATTTATTTATAAAAATTGTGTATTTATAAATGACATTTTGGGGTTCCTCCTCATATTATTTGTTATGTTTCTTATTTTTTATTTGTATTTATTCTTAGATGTTTAAACTTTAGTCACCTTCAAAGTATCCTCCATTTGATAGAATGCACCTATCAAGATATCTTTCCACTCCTCAAAACAGTTTTTGAACTTGACAATTTTGATGCCTTGTAGTGCTTCTGCCATTTTTTTGTTTTACCTCTATCCACATTGGCAAAACATTTCCTTTTGAGATTTTTTTTTCATCACAGGAACAAAAAAAAATCACTCAAGGTGAGATCAGGTGAACAGGGAAAGTGGGAAATGGGGACCATGCCATTTTTGGTAAAAACTGCTGAACACTCAGTGTTGTGTGAGCAGGTGGGTTTGTAAATGACATCCAACATGAAATGGGCAAACATGTTGCAAGAGTCTTCAAAAAATTCACTGAAGCTGAACACAGCCTCTCACAACAACTCTAGTTGGTACACTGATACAGATGGGTTCCTAGAACATATTCCTAGCAGAGGAAGCCCAGAAGATAATTCCAATTTGGGGGGTACTCCCTCATATGATAAAAAAGATAAAATGATATGTTGTGCAAAGGGAAAACTTGAGGTAGAATACAGGTTAAACTAAAAAATAAATGAGTGGGGGCTGAAGGTTTAAAGGATGAATCTGTGCAAATATTCACTGACCCTTAAAGCTTAAGAAGATAATATGTAGATTTTCTTTATAGCTTCAGTTCTTCTTTACTTCTTTTATTTTTATATTTCTTTGACTTTTCTTTATATTGCTCCCAAAGTAACAGTGATATTATTTTTTATAACATAGAGGCAGAGAAAGTTTCTTCTTATGTGTCTGCATTTGTCATATAAAACTGTAAGAATGGTGGTTAAATGTGAACTTACAAACAGCAAGATCTGTACAAGTTACCTACCATTTCTGTGACTGTTGCAACCTTCCTTATTTACTGAGTGAGGAAAAAAAGAAACATATTATATGTGTGAATCTATTAATTATAATTATTATGCTTATTGATGTTTCAGTTAGTAAGAGAATCTTCAGGTTAATTTTTTTTGACAGGTTGCTAGTAATAGTTAATGGCTTCCTTGCTGTCTGGTATGACAAGTTCCAGCTCATCTTTTGTTTCTTGACCAGCATAGTGAATCCACTTCTCAACAAACCCTATTTCTTTTAGTGGGGAATAGAAGTTAAAACAGTTAGCTTTTTACTGTTTCCTTTGCTTAGGGCATTCAGCTGGACTTTGTAAAAAGTTACACAAATTCTTTTGTTTTCAAGTAATTTATAATATATTTGATGAGATTAAATTACATTAGAAAATATTCTATTATAAAACAAATGCATGTCCTAAGTGTTCTAGACGGGAGAGGTTTCATGTAGAAATAGATACTTGGCCCTGTGACATGATCTGAAAATAATTGCACTCATAGTTAGAAAAAGAAGTTACTTCAAATTATAGTGGTCAAAAAGGTATGATTGAGATGAGCTAGTTCTGAAAGGATGCGAGGTACTAGAAATGGAAGTCATTTTATTTTGGATTGAATAGTCATTTGGATATGGAAATGAGGTAATAATAGTTTAACATATATATTTTTTTAGATTTTATTTATTTATAGAGAGGAGAAGGGAAGGAGAAAGAGAGGGAGAGCAACATCAGTGTGTGGTTGCCTCTTTCGAGTTCCCTACTGGGGACCTGGCCTGCAACCCAGGCATGTACATAGACTGAAAGTCGAACCAGCAACCCTTTGGTTTTCAGGCCAGCACTCAATCCACTGAGCCACACCAGCCAGGGCTAGTTTAAAATGTATGTGGGGGGGCTCTGCCTGCAGGGTTCCCCCCCCCCCCGCCACAAATGAGAATAAGTCTATCAAGACAATCTGCTTGGGGAGGAAAGGTGGCTGATCTCTCAAAGGAGAAGGGCCAAGAGGCTTTTCCTCAATGGGTTTTTATTGGGTTCATTTGCACAGGAATATAGATAAAGCTAATTAATCATTGTCAGGCAGTAAAGATCAAACAATAGATAACAAAGAACTCTGAAGACCTATTTTGAGTCAGAGTCAGATAGCTAAAGAGCTGTAAAACTTTGAGGAACAAACTTACTTATTGCTTGGACCCATATCATTTAATTGAGAGCATTCTAGACAAAGCAGGATTTTACATATTCTTTCTTAGGCCTGATCACCCAGGGAACCTGCCCTTTCCAGCACAGGGCTGTGCCACCCTCTGTCATTGTTTCAGGCTTAAGTCAGGCAGGGGAAGTAAGGCAGCCAAGAGATTAGGAGACTTCTCGCAGACAGAATGAGGACTCAGGCTTTTTCAAAGCCGAGGGGCGAGGGTCCATCACCCCCTTTTGCTGTAGCCCCCAAAGTCCTTCCTTGGGGGCCTCCCACATGATTGTGCCTGTCTTAGATCGTTCCTCCCCTTTGGGGAATCTTACCCGTCATTGGCTAACCGACCAAGCATTGGGGGCCAGTTATGGATGAAGTAAAAGGAGCAGAAGCAGTGCTCCTGCCAGGAAGACAAGCTGTGTTTCCTTAGTGGCTTATGGTCCCAAGGTTGTTCCCTCAGCCTTAGCCTTGGAGGGGTTACAGCTTCTGAAATCAGGCAGGGCAGTTTCCAACACACGTATTAACAGGCTTAACTAAATAATATCTAGTTTAAATACAGTCATAAGGCAAAAAAAAAATAGTGACTTTTCCTGATTGGCAGTTATATTAGGGTAAAACTAAGCTCTTGTAACAAAGAGGTCCCAAATTACAGTGGCTTAAAAACTGTAAGTTTGCTTCTTTCTATGAAACAGTTTTGAGGTGAGTGCCCAGGTTTCTGGGGCACTTTTGCACCTCACAGTCATTTAGGAACCAGCTTTCTTCTCCATTGTTATCTACTATCTTTAAGACAAAGTTGTCATGTGCCTGGTCAGAGCTGTCCCTCCACCTGTGGGTTCTAACCAGAAAAGAGGGAAAGAATGTAACACAGCCATTCACAGTCTTTCATGTTCCAGAGAAGCATATCGCCTGTGTTGCTTCAACTTAGACTCTAATGGTAAGAACTCTGTCATATGGCTATACATAACTGCAATGCAGTAGGTCAGTATAGACCAACTGGGCAGTCACATGCCTGGATATAATTCCATGTCAAAGTTAATAGCAGGGTATTATGTAGAAGCAGGATATTAACTTCTAAGGAATAAAGAACTGCAAAGAATTCAGAAATCACAAATACGGAAAGCAACTACCAATTCTAGAGTTGAAGCAGAGTACCCAAGAAGACACAAACTTAGAAGAGCCACTACCTATCTCCTACCCTGTCCCCCAATGCTGCTATTTAGACTAGGTTGGAGAGAGTATGGCAGTGACCACTGGATGATATTGTGTACTCAGGTGATGCAGACCATAGGTAGCCAGCATGAAGCCATGTGCTGGACTCCCACAGAGACTCTCTGGGAAGGTGCCTACCCATAAGCTCACAAGATCCACTAGGCAGTTTCCCTTGGAGGTATTGGTGAAACTTGCTGCAGAGTGAGTGCCACTGGGTGTCCTCCAAACCACAGGTAGTTGTGCCCTAGGAGAAAAAAAACAGCAATTGCACCAGAAGCAAGAAAGGAACCTGTTCTTCCTCTAAGGTCCCCAACACCTGCTACCAAAAAGACATAACTTCCCACCAGCTGGCAAAGAATGTGTATTTATGGGATGCAGGGCTATTATCATGAAACAGGTCAAAGGAAGGTGGGTTCCAAGTGAAAAGACAAAAGAAATCGGTGCTTGGCACAGTGGGCAGGCTGTGCCTTGGTGGCATCCTGTGCTTGTTGTTTTATCACAAGAACGTGCCTCCTCTTAGAAGGGAATGAGATGCAAATGTCAGTTTTTTGCTGTCAATATAAACAAACTATCTCTGCAAAAATAAAGTTGTTTCTAATTCATAGATAATCTTCAGCCTGCAATCCCTTCCCTTTTTACCTGTTTTAAAGGCCTTCACCAAGTTTCTCACTAGGGGTGAAGAAAATATTCATCAATTGCCTAAACAATAAAGAAAGTCAATCAATCTTCCTAGAGTCTTTGCTGAAAAAACCAATACAAGGCTCATTTTTTTTTTCTATTTCCACACAAGGCAATGTCTGTTCCACAGACTTGCTCGTGACCATCTCCTCAGTGACCCTGTCAGTGTCAGTGAGAGCGGTAAGGAAAAGAAAGCCGAAGTGCAGATGTGTTCCTAGAGCCATCTGGCTACTTTGGAAGGCACCTAAAAATAACCACATGGACTCCCCCCTCTTTACCATAACATATTCCTAAAACTGTTAACATTCACTCCATTGACTTTACAAAAAAGCGTTCCTCCTATGCATACTGTTCTTTTGTCGATATTCATATGTGCTGTCTGAGGAAAAGAAGCAAATCTCACACGTCCTAGGAAGCAGGGAAAATCTGTTGAGATTTTTTTTAAACAAAATGTTCTTTTAGTCACATTCAATCAGTGAGGTTTCTTTTTTCCCTTTTAACTAGCTGTAAGAGTGTCACATTTTGAAGGAGCAATTTAGAGTTTGATTCCAAACTAATTTCTTTAAATACAGAGTTCTGAAAGTTAAATTTCCAATAGGCCACGGTCATCTTTGAAAATTTCTGATTGAGCATAAATCCTGCCAGCCCTGGAAATGTGAATTCTTCAAGTACGGCATTACAATCACCATGTAGATCAAACAATGAAAGTACATCCCAGGCCCTCATACATTGCCCTTTCATTTGGTCAAATAAAAATAAGACAGTTTAAGGTTGTGGGTGTATTGCTGTCCACTGCTTAAGGGATGTGACTGGAGTAGCCACATCACCCCAGAATTTCCTGCAGTAACGATAGGATGAGTTAATTTATTATTATAACATTTATCCTATGAAATGCTGATAGGAAATGCTCAGGTGGTGCTGTGGTCTCTAATAATATGAGCATGCTTCATAGGGCCAAAGGATTTAAGACCACCCATGGGTAAGATTCTCTTCTTGTACAGGCTCATTCCTGAATCCCCTAAGAATAAAGATGTATGACATTAAATACCTAACGTATTGCCTGTATTTCAAAATATAAGATAGTTCTGTTAGTAAAATTGGTTTAAAAAGGAAACTATTGATTTTATGCTAGTTTTCATAATTTTACCTGACTTCCTCATCCCCTAAATTATCAGGATGATGCTCTTTTACATTTTTAACTTGTCAAAGTGTTTCCAAATAGCTTAGAAGTAAGAGCAAAGTGGAGAAACAGCTGTCCCTTGTTATTTTGTTTCCTGAATATAAATAGTCTTAAATTGCTGTAAATGGAAAGGCTGGAATGAATTCAAACACTGCTTGTTTAAATACACTCAGCCTGCTGTTTGTGTGTTGGAACCTTTGGAGAGGACAGCACTAGAAAATGCTACACATTAACTTGTCGTACATGACAATATACGATTATGGCTTCTCTTTTGTTTGTTAGGTAGAATTGCTTTGGTATCATTAAAAATAAATGGTGACAGTAAATCACAAGAGATTTAAACTAAGATATCTGAACAGCAATATTAACTGCTGAGGCATTTAGTGTGGTTTTTATTTTAATGTCTCTTAGGAAAATAAAAGCCCTTTGGGACTGACATAGTTAACTGAGTTCTGGAGGCTCTTTCAGATTTTTATAATACATCTAGTCTTTGCTCTTTTGCTTTTCTTCAGGCTTCTGATCACTTGCCATTTGAAAAGTGAGTCTACATGTAAAGACCAAAAGAAAGTGATTTGTTTGTTTTCCCTTATAATGCATTAGTTTAAAGTAAGCCCTACTCCCAGGATGTTCTTATGGAGAGCTTTAACCTACAGCTTTATTGGCTATCTGGAATTGGAAGCTTGTTTAATGATTCTTTCTCCTACATTTACAGAAACAGCAGTGTGGAATGTTTAAGAAACTTGAGCAAGGCCACATGAGTGTCACAGTCATGAATAAGTTCTTGGTGTTCAGACTACTCTGCGAGTAGCTTCATCACAAAACATTTTCACAGTTCAGTTGACGGACTCTCTAGTTAGTATACTACTCTACAGTGTAAGAGTAATGTACTTCCCCTGCAGAGTAAGTCATGCAGTGGCTTTCTTCAAATGTGTTATTGTACCATTGCATAATATGGCAGATTATTTTCCTGTTGGTTTCACCCACAACTCACTGCCAACAGTATAATGTGGGAGCTCAGTTATGCTCAGCCTTTTGAATTAAACTGGTGTGATCTGAATATCTCACAGATTACTGAAAGATGATAAACTGGCAATATCAACCAAACAAAAGGGAAGTAAATGACAAAGGACCCTTAAGAAATTAGACTTATTTATTGGAGAAACTAATACTAAACTATGAATTAAAGATCTTAAAATAGCTGTGGACAGGAGGTAAGAACCAGCTGTTCTCCACCCCTACTACAGATCTAAACAAAGAAATAAATTAAAACTGTGGCATTAGATGCGTCACAGCCTATATTAAAAGCAGCACCCTGACTTCATATCTTGGCCTTGTTTTATGCCTTTGGATAAACTGGTGAGCCTTTCTGTGAGTCTCAGTTTCTACCTCACCATGTGGCTATGAAGATTAAATAAAATGATATCTAAGGTCCCTATCTTCCACAAGGCTGGCACTTGGGAGGTGATCAAAAATGATTTCTAATATTGTGTTATTTTATTTATATAATATCAATTATAGAACTTATGCAAACATTGATATATTATTTTAATTGATTAAAGTATTTAATTTAATTATTTTAATCCATATTACTCTCCCAACAAGACAGTATACAAGGTGTGGCAAAAGTAGGTTTATAGTAGTTCACATGGAAAACAATATAATATTTAATAAATAATATAAGAATAAACTCTGTGTTTTGCGTACTCCTAATTATAAGCTTACTCTTGTTCCACCCTGTATATATAATTCTATATTATCTCTCTCTATATTTTTGTATGTACTTCTGTGTACACATGTTTTTGGTACCTTAAGGAATCATTCTCAGTCATCATTTTCATGAAAAATAAGAAACTTTAACAGATATTATTTCTCCATTCCTGGCCTCTCTCTTCTGAAGTCCTAGCCTAGAATTTCCAGTGGTTTCCAGAACACCATTTTAGTCTGTCCCCTCATGCATGCTCTTCCTTTACTATTCACTTTCTGCATTGTTGCAAGAAATAGCCGTATTTGTGGACCTCGGTCACTATCACATTCATTTTTTCTTATCTTCAAAACTGACTAGCCTCTATCATTTCTAGCAACATAATCTCTTAGATTTCTGTTACACGTGTTCCCTGAGCTCAGTGTTTGTTGATATTGTTCTAATTCCTTTGCAGAGTCCTGCTTTTTCTGTTTTTCCTTTCTTTTCTAATCCAGGTTTTATAGCTCCAACAAAATATCTTTCCCAAAACAAAATCTAACATCATTTCTTAAAAAAAACCAGTTGTTTGTTTATTCCTGATTACATAATAAAAATATGTAGCGTTTTTAGCAATTTTCCCCAATCTGGATTTTGTCACATTCCACTCATTGTATGTTGCCCAAGAAATTCCAAAAATATATTCTCTTTTCCATGCACTTGCTGGCGCTGATTCCTTTTCCACATGTTATGCTACTCATTCTTCAAAAATATGGGTCAAAAGTCACATGTTGATATACCTAAGTTAGAATTACCTCTATTATGTTGTTATAGTCATTCTTCCTGGCACTCATCTCAGTGCACTTGAGTCTTCTTCCATAGACACTGAGCACAATTTCCACATCGTGCATACACAATAACATCTAGAGATATAATGTGCATATATCTAGAAGCATCCTGATTAAAAATATCCAATTAACTATTTAAACATATTTACTGGTTTCAATAAATCTATAAGGCAGTCTTAGTATGTAAACAATATGAGTTATTGTGAAAAATTTACTAGAACATCTAAAGGTGTGAATTTGGATAGGGTTATGAATGTACAAAATTACATAAAGTATTGCTTTATGGTGAAAATAATTAGACCTAGTTTTTAAATTCCTTTAAAATTATCTATAATATTAAATTCATCAGCTTTTCCCTAAGCTTCAACTTGTTGTAGGGGAACATTATAGCCATTTGTGCATATTTCACATTTATAAATGCATGTTATCTATTTTAATCACTTTTTCCCTTGTCAGCACATATTTCTGTGTGAGATAAAAATTATTAATGTCTTGGTAAATTATTGTCCTATAGCATTACAAACAACTATTGTGAGAAGGCTTTGAGTTATGTTTAATAGAAATTTCAACCTAAAATGTCTTTGGACATTTTAGAAGACAATGGATTATGTACCTCAGAAGGAAAGGATTTTTGTTGGCAAAATTAACCAAATTTTGTGCTGAATGAGTCAACTCTGAATCAGCTTTGTCACCAGGGGAATACCATGTGCTGACCAGCATAGGTCTGCATTACTGGAATTTACCAGAATACAGAAGCATACTTATTTGTTTAGACCAGTCAAAGCAATCTATGAAATGCAGGAAGAAGGGAGAAATCAATCCTTTCCGAATTACAGGATTGCTACACATTAGGGAAGGGTGGAGTGAATAAAATGGATGTTGGGAAAACAAGTACAATGGCCACCGATAAGATTAATTAAAAACTTCGACTTCATTTAATGCTTTCATTCTGAAATGTTCCACATAAGATTGTGAAAAAAAATTAACACAAATCAATGAATTAATTAAAGCACTTCCATGTTATATCCAAAGAAAGTAAAGGCTTATTGAACTAATTTTCAACTTAATGTGTCTCTAAATAAGCATAGAATTTGAGGACTGTTGGACATTATGCAAGACTATTTCCGGCTCTTCATTAAAATCAATATGAATTATAGCACACTTATTAATGACAAGGATTACAGAATTTATATAAGCCTTGGTTTTTGCCCTCAAGAATTTAACAACTTTGGTTGTGGAGACAACACCTAAACACATAAAACAACCAACTAATGACACCATTTAATGCATCATAAAATACTATAGAGAACACAGTCATGATACATTATAAATATTTCCTGAAGAAAGAGAAATGTCTTTGTTGACCAAGGTAATAAAGATAGGCTTCTAGGAACAGCTGGGAACTGAGATGACCCCAAGATAAGCAGAGAAAAGCAGAAAAATCCTCTTAGTGTAAAGAAAGCAATATAAACAAGTAGAAATGGTTTGGGAAGGCACTCACAGTGTGTGAGTGTGTGTGGGAGTAGGGGAGCCTGGGACAGGGAGGTGGCAAAAATAGGGAAGAACATCTGCTGGCCAGGTAAATCCTTGTTTGAGATTAACGGTAGAGGATATTTTATAGTTAGGTGAGGATAGATTACAGCTAAAATTCTAGCATGAAGACAGATTTTGGAAATAAACATAGAGTAGTCTTCATCTGAAAGAAAATAAGATGAAAGCAGTAGACTTTTAAAAATTTATCTGTCTTAGATTCATACAAGTTCAGAGAAGGTAAGAATGAAGAGGTAAACTAAGGTTCAGCCTTAGAGAGAAAACACACATTGTATACCCAGTGTAACACAGAAGGGTAAATGCAACTGTCAGCCAAAATCAGTTTCAAGAAGTACAGAAAGGGGGTTAAGACTTTAACTCTTAACAATATATAAGACCTCGAACAAGTAATTTTACTTCCCGAGAGTTCAGTTATTTCATGCATAAAATTACGTGGAGGTTTCAAATCCCCATGTGGTCTGAATATGCAATTTACAAATGACAAATATGTCAATGAAATCATTTTTTATCATCTTCTTTTGCTCATTGTGAAACAGGTAGCAAAGATTGGTGGCCAGAAAAGTATGTAATGATATGTGGTTATCATCAGGTGTCAAATATGTCAGCAAAAGTAGAACATTTTGAGAGAAATTAAAGTTTTTTGGATAGAGTATTTGTCTGAGAATTATAAAGAAATGAAATACTCAAAAGACAATGTTATGTAGAAACACAATAGTGTAAGAGAACTAAGAGAAGTCCATAGTTTTTATTTAAACTTTGATTATTAAGACTATACTTTCAGGGATCATTTCTATAGTTCATTAAACCTTAATTGTTATATGGATATTTATAATGAAGATGCCTACCATACTCTGATGTGCTGATGGGATATACCAACAGTGAATTCACAAAGTTATCCATGTTCCACAACTGCACGTAAACATCCCCAAACACTCATTTACTCTCCTCTTTTCTCATCCCCATCTATTTCTTCCCTTCTCCTTGCTTCCCTTCATCCTATTTCCCTCTTGCAAACTTACCTGCAAGTGCACCCACAGACAGACCAGCTCTGAAGCAAACATTAGTTTCAAATCTACCTCTTTCAGACAGTTAAAATTAATTGAACACATCTATTAGGTCCTTGCACTGGCTGGATTTGGATTTTCAAAGCTAATGAATGACACTGGTTCTATTGTTTCCTTGACAGTAGAGATATCCAAATACCTGCTGGTTATGAATTTAATTTGAACTGCTTATTATATAAACCTTCCACAAGAAGGAAATATGTGTCTCTCATGCATGCTACATACGAGGTCTGTCCAAAAAGTATCCAGCTATGTACTATGAAAATTAGAGGCATTTACTGAAGAGATACAAGATACAAGAAGCTTTGTGCATAGGACAATGATGCCTCAGTCCCCTTCAAAACAGGCACCTTGGGAACTCACAGAGTTCTCCCAGTCAATATCAGCTGCCCTGTTGTATTTTCCTGAATCTTACCAGTGATCTGAAATCTCTTTCCCTTTCAAAGGTGATCTTAGTTTTGGTAAAAGCTGGAGGTTACAGAGCACCAAATCTGGGCTGTAGGGAGACTGAGTCTGATTTGATATTTTGCCAAAAAACTCTGTATGAGACATAATGCATAAGTGAGCGCATTGTCATGATGAAGCTACCAATTACCATTTGCCCATAGGTGCAGTCTTCTGAGTCATCCCAATAGTTTCTGTGAAGAAATGTTCAGCTTACCCCAAAGTTTGATGAAGATTCATTGCTCTACTCTCTTAGTCACTTTGCATGAGATGGCCACACAATACACATGCTCATTCAATGACACCAACTGACCCCCCTGGCTAGTACAGTGAAGTCATCATTATTCATGCATGTGCATTCCAGTCAACTCTCCTTGGCTGCCAGGTTACATCAAAGTCACACAAACTTCTCTTTATATAACAATGGCTGGAATTTTTCCAGAAAGACTTCATATATTTTTTATGTGTAAATGTATGGAATCTCTTTATTGGCCAAAACTTTCCATTCTTAATATTTTTCAGGCAACCCCAATTGTTTAATATATAATATTTTGTTCAGATTTGTGGCTGTTATTTGCAGAACTTTTGTGAACTAAAAGGTGAAAATAACATAATTTCTGTTGAAAAATTCAGCTAGGTTCATGCTTTCATGATTTCACGAAATCAATAAGTTACAAGTTACATTTCCTTGATGAGTAAAGAGTCCTAATAACTTACTTTTTCTAAATGTTTCAAACTAACTTAAAACAATGAAAGCTGGAAATTTGTACAAAGATGTCATTAATGCATCATGTATAAGTAAATATCAATGAGGGCTACCATGCATGATCTCACATTATCCTTTAATTCTTATTAATTTCTACTTCCTTATTCTAATATCTTTCTAATGGTTAACCATATAGTTTAAATCCCTGTGTATTTTTTATTATTTGTATTTCATTTCATTTTCTTAATTTTTAAATTACAGTTGACATACAATATATTAGCTTGAGGTATATAACTGATCATTAGACATTCATATAACTTATGAAATGGTCACCCTTACAAATCTAATGCCATATATAAGCACCACGTATATTTATTGCAATAAATGTATTATATTTATTGCATTTAGCACCATATATATTTATTGCAATATTACTGACTTTTCTCTATTCTTTAATTTACATTCCCATGACTACTCTGTAACTAAGAATGTGTACTTCTAAATTCCTTCACCTTTTTCACCCATCCCAAACCACTCTCTCATCTGTCAACCATCAAAATGTTCTCTTCATCTATGAGTCTGTCTCTTTTCTGCTTGTTTGTTTGTTTTGTGTCTTAGATTCCACATATATTCAAAATCATGTGGTATTTGTGTTTCTCTTTCTGACTTATTTCACTTAGCATTAATACCCTTTAGATCCATCCATGTTGTTGCAAATGGCAAGACTTCTTTTTTTAATGGTTGAGTCATATTCCATTGTATATATGCACCACTTCTTCTTTATCCATAAATCTATTGATGAACACTTAGGTTGCTTCCATATCTTTGCTATTGTAAATAATGCTGCAGTAAATATATGACTGCATATCTTTTTGATTTAGTGTTTTGAGTTTCTTCAAATAACTACCCACAAGTAGAGTTGTTGGGTACTTCTTTGCCTCTTTTTATAGCTTTAAAGCCTATTTTGCCTGGTATAAATATTGCCACTCCAACTTTTTTGTTTTGTTTTGCATCCACTTTTATGTAGTGTCTTTTTCCATCCCTTTACTTTCTATCTGTGTGTGCTTTCAATTTAAAGTGAGTCTTTTGTAGATAGCAGATGCTCGGGGCCTGTTTTGTTATTCATTCAGTCATTGTATGTCTTCTGATTGGAGCATTTGATCAAGCTGCATTTAAAATAATTGTTGATAGATATGAATTTATTGCCATTTTATTGTTCTTATTTTTTATCTTTTTTTCCTTCTTCTTAAAGAAGACCCTTTTAACATTTCTTATAATACTGGTTTGGTGGTTATAAACTTTTTTAGCTTTTTCTTGCTTTGGCAACTCTTTATCTGTCCTTTAATTTTAATTGATAACTTTGCTTCATAAAGTAATCTCGGTTGTATGTCCTTGCTTTTTATCACTGTGAATGTTTTATGTGAATCCCTTTTGACCTGCAAAGTTTCTGTTGAAAAATCAGCTGATAGTTTTATGGGAGGATCCTTGTAAGTAACTAACTGTCTTTCTCTTGCTGCTCTTAAGATTCTCTCTTTATCTTTAACCCATGACTTTTTAATTATGATGTGTCCTCATGTGGGCCTCTTGGGGTTCACTTTGTATGGAACTCTCTGGTCTTTCTGGACGAGTATGTCTATTTTCTTTAGCAGGCCACGGAAGTTTCTGTCATTGTTTTCAATTTCTTGCTCTCTTTCTTCTCCTTTCAGCACCGCCATGATTCAAATGTTGGTACATTTCAACTTTTCTCAAATGTTCCTTACATTGTCTTTATTTGGAGGATTATTTTTTTTCTTTTTTGTGGTTCTGATTGGGTGGTTTCTGCTTCCTTATATTCAAAATTGCTGATTTGATTCTCTGCTTCATCTACTTTTCTGTTTATTCCCTATAATTTATTATTCATTTCAGTTCATGTATCCTTAATTTCTGACTATTTTTGAAGATTTCCATGTCCCTTTTTATGCCATTGAAGTTCTTTCTAAGTTCCTGAGTATCCTTATAACCAGTGTTTTGAATTCTGTATCTGGCAGTTTGCTTCCTTGCATCCCATTTAGTCCTTTTTCTAGAGACTTCTTTAATGTGGGACCTGTTTCCTCATTTTGGCAGCCTCCCTGTTTTAGTTTCTATGTATTAAGTAGATCTGCTATGTCTCCTGGACTTGGTAGAGTGGTCTTATGTAGTTGGTGTCCTGTAGGGCTCAGGGGTGCAGGCTTCCAAGTCACCTGAGCTGAATGCTCCAGGTGTGCCTCCTGTGCAAACTGTGTGTGCTGTTGTATTGTAGTTGAACCTTGATTGCTGTTGCCAGGTCACTGGGGGTGATTGACCCTCGGGCTTATTGAGTTCAAAGACCTGCTGCTACTACAATGGGAGAACTGCTATGCAGGGTCTGACAGTGAAGGCCAGGACTAGCTTCAGTGGGGCTTTTGTGCCTGCCACATTTATCCCTTGAGCATATAGCTAACTGGAGGTGGCTGGTTTGTATTCTGATGTGGTCAGAATCTGTCCACTAGGTGCACTAGCTCTGGGGCCTGTTGCAATGTGCAAGGTCAGCCACCGCCTGAGCTACAAAACAATCTGCATATGGCTGTTATTTGTGCAGGGCTTGGAGGTGCCCAGGAGAGGACAAACTGTGAACTAAAGCCAGCTGCTGCTGGTGCCAGGCCTGGAGTCACTTAGCAGAAGGCACAGGACATGCAGAGGCCAGATGCTGCTTGTTAGATTTTAGAAAAGTCCAAGGCATGCACCAAGAGAGGCCCTTTATATAAAAAACCACTGAAAACAGCTTGGGTGGGCTCTAAATTTGGATGGGGCAGGGTGTAAGAGGTTCACCAGGGTGGGGAAAACAGTGTGAGCCAAGTTGATTGAGTCTCAGACATGGGGCCCACCTGCTGGCTGTGTAGGGGGAAGGTTCAGAAAAGGAATAATGGCCTTTGCTGGCATTTGTGTCTAAGAGAAAGCTGCCCCCTCTAGCCATTATCATAAAGCCAGGCAATTCAGTTCCTCCTCTTATGGCGCTGTTGCTTTTGGAGCTGAAGCACCAGCTCTGGAACTCTGAGCCAGTGAGTCCAACTAAGTCTCTGTGTGAGCCCTTTAAGAGGGACACCTGGGACTTGAAAAGCCCTCTGTCTCACTCAGCCACAATCCCCATTGATTTTTATAGCTAGAAGCTATGGGGACATCTCTTCCTGGCACTGGAACCCTGGGCTGGGGTTTCTGACGTAGAGATAGGACCATTGATCCTTAAAGGGCATCTCCACAGAGATATTCCTCCCAATTGTTAACTGCCACATGTGGGTGTGGTACCAGTCCACACAGTTTCTCTACCCCTTCTACTAGTCTTGGTGTAGCTTCTTTATATTCTTAATCAGAAGGCTTCTGTTTAACTAAATTTGGGGCATTCCAAATGATGATTGTTCTGTAATTTTGATATGGTTGTAGGAGACTCTAGGTAACCCGTTTACCTACCATTTGACTGAAAGTCCCCTATGCAGTTTTTGTTTGGTTTCTTTGAAACCACAGAAACTGTTTGAACTCCTACTCTGCCCCATATCAATCGGGTAGTGTTGACTAGGGCCTTCAATCTTATTAAGTTCAGTTTTCTGGTTTCTAAGATATGATGGATAAAAATGGTACCTCCCAATAGGATCTTTGTGAGAACTCGCTTCACTTTTAGTTCATATTTTATATATAAACTTAGTACCTACTGGCACTTGTTATGTACTCAGTAGACATTAGTTATTATCAGTTTCTGAAATCACCAAACTAAGATTATTTGTTAAATGTTTGAATACTCTTAAGTGACAGGGAGCCACCTTGTACAAATCTATGATTTACTTAATGTAAAATCTTTTATAAAACAAATGACACAATTAATACACATATATTGAAGAGCATAGGAAAGTGGTTGCTCAAATTATTACTTTTAAAAAAGGAAAAACAGCAAAAATTCTACAAAAGCAGAGATGAATTAAGTGTTGAGAACTAAAATGTAAATTAAATAATAGTTATTTTCTGAGACAATATGCTTAGCCTACACAAATTCAGTGAGATATAAGCCTTTAATCTATCTATAATAGAATTTAAATCAAGTTGGTGAAATAAGGCTCACAGAAAAGTATAAATAAAAATTTATTGAGCCAGTTGTGATCACAAATCTTACTGAATATTAGCACTGCACAGCAATAATTGTGATAAAATTTGAACACAGGAGATGCCATTATGGATTTACCACTAAAAATAGCTCTGGAGAGAACATGAGGAGTTGATTTGGACTTTGAAACCACATTAGGGTCAAACAAGAGGAAAGGGAGGAAGTTTGGAAGGAATGGGTACTAGGTATTCTATTGAAGGGAGTTAAGATAGTTAAACACACACTCATGGCACACATAAATAAATAGTCCACTTTAAATAAAACATGTGAGTAAAACTCATTGGCAGCTTTGGAGAGTAGCACTGATCCAGATTCTAAGGGAGTAATACTACATTCTGTAGACAATCACACTGATCAAGCATTTCGAAATGGGATAAGTGTCATCATGCACAGTTCTGAGTTGTACAATTCAGAGTTCTTTGATTAAAGTCATATTAAAATAAGCAAAAGAAAATATTGTAATTATACTCAGCATTCACATATTGCAAGAGAAATTAGAGACAAATGAGCAGGATTTGTGCAGCCCAAGGTAAAGGGGAGGTAGAATTTTAGGGGAGTACTCATAGCAGATGTGGTCTCTGGGTGCCTTCTTTTGTTTTGAGTCTCTCTAATTAAGAAAACAGACTCCAACTAGTTCTTCTAACTTTATGACACTTTCTCACAATTCTAAATAGCTGAAGGGAATGTCTGATGAGCCACATATAAGCTATGTGTTTATTTCCTGGCTACATCTGAGTGGTGAGTAGTAAGCTCTATGTCTTTATGGTGCAGTGGTAAAAGGAAGACACCTAAATTTCCACAGCATCATGATTGCACACAGTGAGGGAATGATAGCCCTCCCTCCAGGAATAGGGGGATGTATGTACAATCGATAGCTGAATAAAAATAATAATAACATAAAGCCCACAACATAACAAAAACAACATTTGAGAGGACTAAAATTTTATAGTGCTGTGTAAGAGCCATTGGATCAGGTACAAACAATCACAAACATGTGCTATCCCAAATGTGCAGTGATAATATTCTGGACTAAAGGACACATGTGTACCTAGATGACTGATAGAGCTTATTTCCATACGCAGATTTCTAGCACTCTACTATGCACCTGAATAGAATTCCTCTGCATTTTTAACTGTCCTTACATGTGGTCTTTGTGATTCATATAAATTAAAATGACAAATACAAAAGAGGAAGCAAGATGGAAGATACATATACATATGGAATACACAGTTGTAGAAAATATGTGTGCTAATCTGACCAATGTTTATGCACTTTGTTTGGGTAAGGACTGGTAAATTGGTTTTTCTTTAATTTTCCTTTCTTTTTTTCCTTCTGAGAGACAGAGAGAACATTAACAATTCTGATGTCCTTGTCTTCTCTTTATACTATACATGTACATGTAACAAATCCAAGTTCATCAGTATTAAAAGTGCCAATGAAAGATAAATGGTAGCTTTATAAAAGCCACCACTATCAGTAACATATAACAGAAAGGGCCATTGGTATTTTTATGTCACCTAATTCAGTGCATATAAGAAAAGGGAGACTTTATTAGACATTTGTAAATACTCAAAAAAGGACATCTTTCATACATAAATCTAAAAATGTTTTCTTAAGAATTAAAAATACAATTAAAACATATTTTTCTAGCAGTTAGCTGAAGCAGAGGTCGCCTGTTGGCTGCAGCTGATGGCTATCAGTCTCCCAGGCACAGTGTGTACCAGCTGAAGTCTGTTAACAGGGAGACCAGCATATAAGGGCAACATGATAGTCAAAACAGGATGCAACCACAGTCTAAACAAGATGACATGAGCATTTGTGCAATTAGCAGCATCAGCAAAAGGAAAGTTGTGTTTGGAACATTCTGCCAGGAATCCAAAAAAGGCAGAATGCTTACTTTGCCACAATACTGTTAGGTTCTATCTGGCTAAATAGAACCAAAGGCATGATGGGAAATACTGCACTGACAGTTGTAGAGGACAGAGCAGAAGCTGATGAAAAGTCTGAAGGGAGAAAACCTGCCCATGGTCATTGTTGTAAGCAGAGCTCTCTTCAGACTTCAAATGCATTCCATGACTCATCTGCAACTGCAGGCAGAGACTATCCTGTGGGTGCTAACTTTGTGTGAGGGATTGTACTGGCTTTTCAATGTGCATTATTAGGTATCATTTTTAAAACATGTATGTGTGGTCTACATTATTAATCCTGGTTCACAGAAGAGAGAACCACAAGAAACAGTTTTGAACATCAGTATAGCGGAATGGCCAAGAACTGTGAGGTTAGAGAAACCTATGTTGAAATATCTCTTGTTCTGCACTTCATAAACTCTAGGAATGGTAGGCAAACCACTTCATTTTTCTAGACTTGATTGTTCTTTTTTTTTTAGATTTTATTTATTTATTTTTAGAAAGTGGGTAGAGAAAGAGAGGGAAATGGAATGCTGATGTGTGAGAGGAACATTGATTCGTTCTTGCTTTCACAACCCCAACTGGGAATCTGGCCTGCAACCCAGGCATGTGTCCTGATTGGGAATCGAACTGGTCACCCTTTGGTTCACAAGTTGGCATTCAATCCACTGAGCCACACTAGCCAGGGCATGGGCTCAATTATTCTTAAACACAGTATAAGTTTTGAACATGCACGATGATATAATGAGATTACTGATTTTCAGACAGTGCTTGACACAAAGTAGGTATTCAATAAATTATGGAATCACTATTATTATTGTTATTAGGGTTAACCTGGTAAAAGTTACTTTATAAATATGTTCTTATTTGTATAATTTTCACAGGAACTCTGATTATTAAGAGTGATAATAATTTAAGCTAGTAATTGTAGGTGGCTAACCACGGGCAGACAGTGCTAAGGATCTTCCATTCATACCCTCACTCCTTAGTCCCAGCTCTAGGTCAGTGACTTATTATTCCCATGTAACTGCTCAAAGCACAGAGACTCACGAAGGCTTTCATCATAACAGGTTTTGCTTCAGAGTTTCTAATTATCCAATTCAATGTTCATTCTACTAGTTTAACCTTTCCATAGACTTAAAAATAATAAAAATAAACAGCATAGTTTACCACTAATCTAACAAGCCTGAACATGAGTCAATCTTACGGCATTTCCATTTGAACCACATAGATGTATTTTATAATTAGTTTTATTTATTTTTAAATTTCATGAATCAGAGCCTTTGCTTTCAATTTTGCCTTCAGTAATGATTTGTTAATAATCATATATTTTGAATACTATATATAGTATTCATTAAAATCAGGTGCTATTCAAAATCTGCTTTCAGAAGACTTTGAGAGGTACCATATGACTCAGTACTAGTGTATCTATAGTGCATTACCTTATGGGTATAGTAAATATTTTATAATATTAATGAGAAAAAGCATTGGAATCCCATGGCAGGAATAGGCAGGAATACAGGGGCACTGGCCTCTGTGGTTGGTGTCATTTTCCTTAGCTACTTCTTGAGAAGACAGTAGTAATTCCTACCACATTATAGCTATAATCTAATTGAGTTATTCAGATTTTTAAGATTTTTACAGCAAGCATTTGTGATAGTTTAAAGGTTTGGTGAACTATCCTCTTCTATGAATTCCAGACAGCATATGGTGATTTATTACAAAAGTAGAATCTGGGGTCCCACCTCAGACCTGCTGAATTTAAATCTGTATTTTCACCAGATCCCCAGGTGGCTCATGCATACACTGTCTTTGCGGTATTGTTCTATAAACCACAAGTAATAAAACTCTGTGGTCTTGCTCATCATTTTTTTAATGGTGAGAATAGAAAATTTAGGTTGAATTATCTTATAGTAAGAAAAGTTGGACTGTAAGGGGGAAAAGAGCTGGTAACATTTCAGATGCAAAAAAATAACATGTAATTATTGAATTGTATCATTTTTAAATATTGGGGTTTTAAGTTAATAAGCTCATTAACTCAAATAACCTAAACTCAAGGTTATTTTAGTGACTTAGTGATATTAATATCCTTAGAAGCATTCTTGTTCTCTGTTGCAAAAGGACTTTAACATTGTTTTTGTTTGTTTCTTTGTTACCCCAACACTTATTATTTAAAAATATAGCATGTTTATTGGGAGTTAAAATGCTTCATGCAATGTTGTTTGCAATTGAATAAATGTGACTTAATTTTGATGCAACTCTTATGAATGACAGCATAATCTATTGGGAATATAATAGGGTTTTCCGATCTTCCTGAACAGATTTCACATTATCAAGCAACAGTAATATCGATTCTTAATTACTGAAAGTTTCACACCACTAAATTAGAATATATAGTCAGGTCTATGTAAGTAGAAAATCATTTATGCAAAGTAAGCTAGTTATCCAGGAGAACCAGTTTCTCACATCAAGGCTGTGGGTAGCATACCATGGAGTAGTAGTAAGTGGAACCCATTAAATTAAAAAAATACAATAAAGATTAAATTAAAAATTAAAATAAAGAAAGGTGCTTAAATCACCAAATTATCTAATTTAACATTGCATACTTAAGACCCTGACTTTTTCTCAATGGATTTTCTCTGAGCCTCATTTCAACCCTGACCCCATCAAAACTTTTTTCCATATGTATTGTATTAAAAATAGAATTTGAGTTTCCATTTGCATATACTTTACAATTTCAAAGTGATCTGTGTTTCTGAAAAGCAGAAGTTGCTTTCGATTTGTATAGGATTCTATTTTTCTTGCTCAGCACTCAGTCTACAGGTTTGCCTTTTCCACTATAGTCTCTTCTTCTACCTAAGGTTAAAGGAGAAACAAAAACCAAAGTCTCCACACTCTGGCAAAATAGAGATTTATTTATGGCATTAAAAAAACCATCAGAATATTACTTCAGGCTAGTAAAAATATTGAATTGAGAATAGCAAATTTAAAATAAGGAAACAGAAAAGATGAACTACTAAACCAGGAAAGCGCTCTGAAAATACATTTTAAATAATGTCCAAGCTGTTCTCAGACTGGACCATATCTGAACACCCTCAGACTGATGACAATGCAGTCACCTTCCTCTCTTTGAAACTTTCAAAACCAGTAATTCCACAGGCTGCAAGAACCTAGTAACCTTGGCTTGAAGTAAGAGTTAATTATCTAGCACCATAGTTAACTAAGTACAATTTTGGATTAATTATCAATTTAAAAATGCTTCCTTCTCATATGTGTTCTAGAAGTGTTGATATTACTTTTTGGTTAAAAATGTTATTTTTAATTCAAATGCAGTTGACGATCTAATAGAGTATGTTATTTATGTTCTTAAAAATTATAAACTCTAAAATTCCACAAAGTCTAAATAAACAATATGTATTTTGAGAGACTATTGCTTTTGCAAAAATTATTTTCAACAATTAACATTAATGTAGTGATTTAAAATTCACTATGTATTTTTGTTGATAAATCATACCATTTTTAAATTTCATTGAACAAAATACTATTAATATAATCTTTAAAATGAAATTCAGATATTTGGCATGGTTTAACCCAAGACCTAAAAGTTAGCAAGTGTAGAACCTGGATTCAACTCCAAGTCTTCTGTTTCAAATCCTTTGTCCAAAGCACCATACTCTTACTACCTCATTCAAGTAACTAAGTTGCTTTCTCCCTTTAAGCTATGTGTAATGTATGCATAGTAATTTACACATAGTAATGTGTACCCATATTTAACTTTTTTTAAATTTAGTCAAGGGCATTGGCCTCTTTTCCCTTGTTTTTTTTTTTTTTATTTTATTTAAATTGTTGTTGCAGTGCAATTTTCTATCTTTTACTCTTATCCCAACCCACCCACCCAACCCTCCCCTCCTCCCTCCTATTTCCACCCACCCCTAGTTTTTATCCGTGTGTCCTTATACTCACTCCTGTAAACCCTTCCCCTTTTCCCCTGAAATTCCCTCTCCTCTCCCCTCTGAACTCTGTCAGTCTGTTCTTTGTTTCAGTGTCTTTTGTTTTATTTTGCTTGTTTCTTTATTTTGTTGTTTAGGTTCCTGTCAAAGGTGAGATGATATGGTATTTGTCTTTCACTGCCTGGCTTATTTCACTTAGCATAATACTTTCCAGTTGCATCCATGCTGTTGCAAAGGGTAGGAGCTCCTTCTTTCTTTCTGCTGCATAGAATTCCATTGTGTAAATGTACCACAGTTTTTTGATCCATTCATTTACTGATGGGCACCTAGGTTGCTTCCAACACTTGGCTATTGTAAATTGTGCTGCTATGGACATTGGGGTGCATAGGTTCTTTTGGATTGGCGTTTCAGGGTTCTCAGGATATAATCCTAGCAGTGGAATTGCTGGGTCAAAAGGCAGATCCATTTTTAGTTTTCTGAGAAAATTCCATACTGTTTTCCATAGTGCATATTTAACTTTTTAATCCCTTTCTCTATGTTGTTTCAAATTGTCTTTCATCATGTCTGTTATGCATAGACAGCTTTTCCTCACTTTTATATTCCCTTAATTTTTTCAATCACTGAAGTAACCTTTATTTATTCTTCTTGAATATTATCATAATTAACTGTGAAAACTTGTGGAATTTCCTAAGGTTATTTTCTATTCCCATTCTTTTCCTCTGAAGTGCTAGAGATGTCACTCTCTACAAATTATCTGCAAAATTAATGATCATGTTCACGATTCAATCATCAAAGTCACTGATTAAAATGTTCAGCAATAGGTCTGGAACCAACCACTGCAAAACATTACTTATGTCACCTGAACTTGGCAATGGCCCATCAAATGCAACTCATTGACTATAATCTTATAGCTCAGTGCTGTGATCTAATGGTGGTTGAAACAAGACAATATATCCCAATTTATTGATGACTTTTGGCATGATCTACAGATCTAAAACCTTTATGAAATAAAATTGTATTGGATCCATTGCTTTCCTTCAATTGGATACATTTGTCATTCTATCATAGATGCAATCAATCTTGTTTTAAGTATATTTTATTGATTATGCTGTTACAGTTGTCCCAGTTTTTTTCTCCCCTTTATCCCCCCTCCATCTTGCACCACCCCCACTCTCCAGAATCCAGCCCCCTTTCTTAGTTAATACCCATGGATTGTGCATGTAAGTTCTTTGTCTTCACTATTTCCTAGACTATTCTTAACCTATCCCTGTCTATTTTATGCTTACCAATTATGCTTCTTATTCCCCATAACATCCCCCCCCATTCTCTTCCTCCCCCTCTCCACTGATAACCCTCCATGTTATCTCCATATCTATGATTCTGGTCCTATTCTATTTGTTTGCTTAGTTTTTGTTTTTTGTTTTTTAGGTTCAGTTGTTGAGAGTTATGAGTTTGTTGTCATTTTATTGTTCATAGTTTTTGATCTTCTTCTTCTATTTCTTAGACAAGTCCCTTTAACATTTAATATAATAAGGGCTTGGTGATGATGAACTCCTTTAACTTTACCTTATCTGGGAAGCACTTTACCTGCCCTTACATTCTAAATGAAAGCTTTGCTGGATAGAGTGATCCTAGATGCATGTCTTTACCTTTCATGATTTCAAATACTTCTTTCCAACCCCTCTTGCCTATAAGGTTTCTACCTATGCCTCTATCTTAGATGCAATCAATCTTAAAGGGCATAGTATACACATCTTACTGGGGCTTTAGGAATTAACAAAGTAGCTATTCTTCTGTACTGTTAATTAATAGAATAGTTCTTCTTTTACAGATTGCTGGGTCTTGAAAAAAAATGTTCTACATAGATTGTTCATAGTCTGTTACAATGAACATAATCTTCTGCCCAAATTTCACTATGCAGATATGCTTACCATTTGTACTAGCTGAACTAAGTTTGTAATGTATGTGCGGTAAGCACCTTAACATACTTAGAAATCTAAAAAACCAACAGATGAGTGGATTTTCTGTTTCCTGCATATCATTTGGAGATTCAGAAGTTTCTCCTTTGTATCTCTAAATAACAGTCTGAAGAGTAAATATTTCAGTTTACTATTAATGCTGGTGCCCTGTTATTTTCAATATTCATTGACCATTGTCAGGGCTACAAGTGGTTTTGGGAAAACCTTCCTCTTTATATGTTTACCTTTTCACTGGCCCTTCTGAAACCATACAAGCTAGAATATCCCACATGCTTAAACTCACTACAGTATTTGTGGTTCCATTTTTTTTGCATTTTAACACAAAAGTTGAAATTAGTTTTCTACATTTTTCTTGTCAATACACTAGCTGACAAAGAGAATCTATCTATATCCTTGTTTCAGTGATCACTGCAGTCAGCTTTTGACCAATACTAATCTGTGTCTATAAATTAGTTCAGATGCCAGCTGACCTTGTGATTCACATCTTTCCTGGAACTTAATTAAATAATTGAACAACAATCAACTTATTGATGCTCAGTGGCCCCCCAAGCTGGAAATGTCAATATTAATTCTCTTCTACAGAAGCAAATTTGGGGTTAATTTAGAGCTATTGGTCTGCTTTGTTAAATATGCCAAATGCCCATTTGGTTGTGCCTACTTGGCTCATTTCCTTCTGTACAAGGGTTTATTTGTTTTGCTTGTTTGCTTGTTTGTTTTCTCATGTACCATTCTCTTGGTTAGAAGACTCCACATAACATATGCGACTCCTTTTACATTTTCAGTAGTAGAAAAATAACACTTAAATGCGTTTGTAATAATTTCCAGAAGTACTTACATGAGGAATAATGATATCTAATCCCTCTTGAAAATAAGTGAACATTTTATAAATAAATAATAGTTATCATGTTCGAATGGCATAGGGCAGTGTTGACCCCAGGGTGTGCCAGGTCAGCTATCAGAATGGGTTGATCAGCCAGGCTTGAATCAGTTTACCTTGCCTCTAGGTAGGGTCCTCATTTTGCTCATTCTGAAACTACATGCTATCAACACCTTAGAATTATCAAGCTCAGGGGACTAATCAATAAATCAGAGGGACAGATCATTAATTTAAATGAGAGACAACTGGTAAGGAGATCACATACATGTATTTGAAGAGGAACATATTTCTATGTTAGAAAGTGATACCAGAAAAATTTTTTACAAGAAATCCATGTAAGTGAGCATAGACAAGGAAGCCAGGAATTTAGACAGTTTTAAAGGTCATCCTCAGATAAAAGAGTGAAAGACACTGTCTGACCTCTGCCAGCATGACTGGGTATTCTCTCTGGCAACCTCAACTTTCCCAGCATTGTTCAAAGCTGGATATTACCTTTTTCTTCAGAATATTCTCCTCAGATCATCTTTTGATGACTTCTTCATTAGGAAAAAATAGATAGTTACCTGTGCAGAGGTTCCAAACTCCCTATCTACATTGTGACAAAGCTTTTTTTTTTTAATGTAGTAAGATAATGTAAGAATGCATTTTCTTCTTTCATAGAAAAAAGTTGTATTTTTTCTGAGAATTTATATATATTTTACTTTATTAGTATTAAATATTCTTTCAGTTGTGAAACTAAGATGAGATGACATGCAAGATATTTTTAATAATCATCATTAACAAAAAATTGGAAGCTTTTCAATGTCTTTAATTCAAAGACAAAAATTAATTGCAATAAAGATCTTAATCTAGAGACTACCAGCAGTCTACACTAAAGCAGCACCCCAACTCTTGATCCATGATTTTTGTTCCAGAAGCAGTTCAGTTACGTAATTATGGCATATTGCACAGGTGAGGTGCTTGTACAAATAAATTTCATGTTGAGTTAAATTAGTTATGAGTTCTGGGATGCCTCATATTCTTTGCTAAGCAGTGACAAAGAGTATGGTAAATACTCTTTGGTAAATGCTACTGCCATATATTTAAAAACAGGATGGACAGGGGACCACTTGACTTATAACTTTTACAATTTGTGCTGTAGATAATTCCTCCACGATGGATTTCCAGCTACCAAGGTGAAATCTCTTCACCAAGCACTGAACTGAGAAGAGAGCATAGCATCAGCTGAGCAAGCTGAGCTGG
The DNA here is from genome assembly GCF_004126475.2 of Phyllostomus discolor. Lineage (NCBI taxonomy): Eukaryota > Metazoa > Chordata > Mammalia > Chiroptera > Phyllostomidae > Phyllostomus > Phyllostomus discolor. The sequence goes on from NC_040904.2 coordinate 64,157,911, forward strand.
TACAGGCTTCAGCAACCTGTGAACCCCACGGTTACAGCTTTATTAGAAGCATGTCAACATTTTCCATTTTGTAACAAGCACTGATATTGGACTTAAAATATGAAAAAGATCCAATGTATACAAATTAAAGAAAAATTACAGAAAGTTATTTTAATCATTACATTAAACCACATTTTTACCCAATTTTCAAGCCATTTCCTAAATGACTATGCCTAAGGCAGTAAAATTTGGACAAAGATATTTACTGTTTTATTATTTTCTGGTTAGGTAAATTACACTGTAATGTCGACATTAGATATGCTCTGCAGACATTAATTTCCCAGCAGGGAAATAATTTAGAAACTTGTTCTAATGTCAAGGAAATAGCTTGTCTTATGCATCATGTCTAATATACCTTGTGGGTGCTCAGTGTGTATTGTGCATGGTGATAGCAAGCTTTGGAATCTCTTATTTGGAAAAAGAAATTTAAGAGGAGAAGTAGTATATTTTCTTTTCCAGATATATGTGTTTTCCAAAACCCTGACTTTCTTTCATGGCTACATCCTTGCAAGCTTCAGAATACCAGTAATTTTGCAGGTTTTTAAAAAACTTCCTTTGATGTTATTGATATGAAAAAATTTTTAAGTGAGAAAGGTCATTCAAAATCAACTAGTGAACAGTGCGTAAGAGGTACCAGAGTCCCTAGGCTTCCATACTTAGCTTTCAAAACTCAAAGTGATTCCAATAGGAAAGCCTGCCACATTAGAAATAATAGCAATGCATTAAATTATAAATGCATATTTGAAACTATCAATTTACATGTTATCATTTTCAAGAGTAAAACATACAAGAACCTATTTGTGTTTTAAAATGGTATGGTAAAAATAATACATGTGGCATAGTATTATGGTGAAGAATAATGAGTTAATGTATAGAAATCATTTCGAAGCTGGTAGTTGACACTCAATTAGTATTTACTGTTAAGAGTAGTAGGTACAGTATATCAAACTATTTTGCTGTTTCTGATGTTTTACATTGTGAAGATTGTTATGGTAGTAATTTGGAAGCCATTTTTTTTTCTGTGCTGGGTGCTGTGCTAGCTCCTGAGATGCAAAGATAAGTACAGTTGGCCCTTCATATTACAAGTTCTGCATCTGCAGTTTCAACCAACTGTAAATCAAAAATATTTTTAAAGAAGCTTTTAAAAGGTTTTACTTATGCTATTTTTAGACAGAGGGTAAAGGAAGGAGAAGCAGAGGGAGAGAAATATCCATGTGTGGTTGTCTCTCACATGCCTCTACTAGGGACCTGGCCCACAACCCAGGCGTGTGCCCCAACTGGGAATCAAACCAGCAACCCTTTGGTTCACAGCCCACATTCAATCCACTAAACTATACCAGCCAGGTCTCAAAAATATTTTAAGATAAAAAGTGTTAGATTGTTGTTGATGTGTACTGTACAATTTGGCCTATGATGGTTGCCTCTGGACTGAACTTGTTCAGACTTTTTCTCTTGTATTTATTCCCTAAATAATACAGTATAACAACTTTTTACATATAATTTACATTGTATTGGGTGTAATAAATAATCTAGATATTATTAAAAGTACATAAAACAATGTGCATGGGTTATATGCATATACTATGCCATTTTATATAAAAGATGAGCAGCCATGAATTTTGGTACCTATGGGGTTCCTGAAATTAATGCCTCCCAGATACTGAGGAACAACTATATTTTTCCTATTTTCAAAAGCCATTAGTCCATCAAGACTATATGACTAAGACAAATTTAAAAGTACTCTATTTAATCTTATTTTTGAAGCTAATAATATGTTTCCTATTACATACATTTAATAAAAAAAAATAATCAAGCACCTACCATAGCTTAACCCTATGCTAAGTGCTAAGTAGGACAGAAGCTGGAAGAGCCCAACCAATGTCCCTTGCCTCATTATTGGGCTCTGGTGACTTCCACATGCCTGTGAAGTAATGGAAGATGACGTATGTACTAGAACTCTCACTTGATACCACCCTCTCCAAACTGGATAACTCTGAAGTGCGCATGTTTAAGTTGTATCCCATACATGTTCTCATAAAACTAAGTTCTGAGGCCCACAGTATGTGCCTTAATAATGCTCTTTCTTGTTATCTAGCCTTCCCTATTATAGCACTCCTCTAGTGGTGTTCTGTACACCTCAGAAGTAGACTGTATTCTAATCTGGACCTCAGAGTCTGCTTCCAAGTAACTGGCTTACAATTTCATAGGGTGATCATGCACAGAAGTTAGAGAAAGATTTTAAAAACTACCCTTAATTGTAGGGCATTATAAGAAAAATACTGCCCTGAGAATAAAAGCACTAGAACTCTAGTCCTTGCTTCTTCACATATTTGCCCAGAAACAGGCACACATGTCTTCCCTGGACTCAGTTATCTCTTATTTGCCAATAAGAGATATTTGGCCATTTGCATGGCTAAATAATCTAAAGTCTTTTCCAAGGCTAACTTCATGATAGTGAGTATAAATACCTAGAATGTTTGTTTCCATAAATAATTTTCAACACTTTAAAAATAAAAGTTTGAGTGTAGATAGATATTTCTTAGGAACCTGAGAACTTTTGTGTATAAACTTATGCACTCATTCATCCATTTAGCAAAATTTATTAAATATCTGCTCTGCATACAGCACTGTAGATTTACATTGTCCAAGTGGCTTCCACTAGCTACATGTGACTAGTTCTCAGAACTAGCCTTCAAGAAATAATATCTAAAACATTCAGTAAAATGTCAAGAAGTGATTGGATATAGTTATACCAAGTGGATATTTACAACTACATACTTTATAGTCATTTAGATATAAGTTTTTAAGGAACACTTCATGGTAGACAGAGAATCTGAAGGTTAGAAGAGTAGACTGTTACAGACAGTGCAAGCATTTGCATATAAACAGGTCAAGGAAGTTGAGAACATTGATTAGATTTAACAGGGAAAGAGAAAAACTACATACAGAGAGTAAAATTATAGAATAGTCAAATGACACTCCTTAAAATAAAATCTTTACAACCACTATATTTAAAGCTCTTTATATATAGTGACTATAAAAATATATAGATGAAAATTACAAAAACAATTGAAAGTTTGATAAATATTAGTTTTTCTTACTTGATGCAAGCCATTTAGAATAATAAAGTAGAACAATTTTGAAAGAAAAACCCTACCTTTGTATTAAGCTTCCTATTTTTGTCATTCATACTTTTCCTATTTGTATCCACCACAATACCTAACACTAACATATACCTGTTAAATGAATTCATAGCTAATCATCATCATTTTAGTCTTGTGACCTTTTTCTTAATAAAATATAAGGTGATTTAAAACATTTCTTTGATGTCCAATACAGATTAGTAATAATTACATGGGTTAATTTACTTGCTTTGGTGTAAAAATGCCCACTCAGTTCTATGACCTTGAGCAAAATAAGTGAATCCCTCTTCACCTCAATTTCCTTGTCTGTAAATGAGTTAATATTATCTACATCATGAGGTGACTGTAAGTAGTAAAATAACTTAATCCAGAAACACTTAGAAGAGTGACACATATTAAATTCTCTTTAAAGGTTTGTGAATAATGTTGTTGTTCCTATTGTTTTCAGATACTCATTAAAGTAGCTGAGATCCACTAAAACTAAAACCTGAGTTAAGATTTTTCTCTATATAATTAGATGAGCCAGCAAAACTATTATTGCTAATGAGTGAATACATATCTTTGTCTCTCCAAATGGGACACATTAAAAAGTGCTTCATTTTACTCATTAGCTACCTTCTTTAAAAACCTGAAGAACATATTTTGGTGAATGCTTTGATATTCTAAATAGGTGTTAGAGAATATTCTTCCTCATCCTGCACTATGAATATGAATTTCATAGCTTCATCTTTCTCTATTTTTAATTAAAGGTAAAGCATATTTGTTAGCCAGATATTATAAAATGCTGAATCTAAGACCCTGAGCCACTTAAACCCAAATTCTGACTTCTTAATAGTAGAGGTTTTACCTCTCTGTCTAACAAGGGTCTCTGTATGTTCTAGATGTGTGGTAATTATGTTGATTTGCTTAGGAGTGCTGTTGAGGTCACAATGGTATCTCAAGAGTAATGGCTGCTTGAGAGTTGTTGAATATTTAATTTGTCAGAAGATGTCAAAGGAAATATATGTTATGCTACTTTTCAGGTATTTTAAGAGAGAAAAAATGAGAAGTTCAAACAAATCCATAAAATTAACTGATGGAAACCTCCAAATACATAACCCCAATCCAAAAGAACAATGATACCTTTCTGATATTTATGGAGTGATTAAATACCTTTATTTTGTAGTAACTACAAAATTTACATTAGCAAATACATATTGTATATTCAATGCCATTAATTGGTGTTGTATCTACTATTTTTAAAAACTGTCATGATTAATATAAATAAAATACTAAAAGAAAATCTTCATGCTTCTGTAATAAACATTATCAGCTGTTTCCTGGAAAATATATACATAGTTACTTAAACAACTTAGAGTAATTAAGGAATTGTGTGGATTCAGAGATAGTATATACAACCCAATCCAGTTGGTATATTTTTGGGCAATACTATTTATTTCTGAATTGATGTCTGTATTAAAATATATATGTCTTAAAATAACATCAGGACTCATCATACCCTTGAAACTACTATCAATTTTTAAAAAGTAACCCACATATACTTACTCTTTAATCTTTGTAACATAAAATTGTTGTAATATTTAGTTTTTCCCCTCAAGCCAATATTTTATAGTATTTTCCATGATGATGGAAATGCTACACAGAAACAAAATAACTAAAAAGGAGTGGGGAAAATGGACACACAGGACTCTAAAAGTATTGTTTCTCAAAGGTTACTTGGGCTTAGATTGTGATTGCAAACTTCAACCTAGAACATGTCGTTATGTTTAAGTCTTGTTCAAAGTGATTTTTAGTCTTTCTTTGTACATGATATAAGAATGGGAATTTAAAAAAAAAAAAGAGTGGTTCTGGCAAACATGGAGGCATAGATAGAACTGCTTCACTTCCTTGAACAACCAAAAGAACAATAACAACAAATTTAAAAGCAAAAAACAAACAGAACTGCCAGAGGAATCAAACTGCATGGAAGTATAACAACCAAGAGTTGAAGAAGAAATATTCATCCAGATTGGCATGCTGAGACAAAGAAATACGGTCCAAATGAAAGAATAGATCAAAACTCCAGAAAAAGAGTTAAGCGATAAGGAGACAGACTACCTAGCTGATGCAGAGTTCAAAACACTGGTAATCAGGACGCTCACAGAATTGACTGAGCTCGATTGCAAAATGAAGGAAGAAATGAAGGCTACACCAAGTGAAATAAAGCAAAATATACAGGGAACCATCAGTGAAGGGAAGGAAACAGGGACTCAAATCAATGATTTGGAACAAAAGGAAGAAAGAAGCTTTCAACTGGAACTGAATGAAGAAATAAAAATTCAAACAAAAATGAGGAGAGGTGTAAGAAAATCTGGAACAACACTAAACATTCCAATATCCAAATGATGGGGGTCCCAGAAGGAGAAGAGGAAGAGCAAGATATTGAAAACTTATTTGAAAACATAATGAAGGAGAAGTTCCCCAGTCTAATGAAGGAACTAGACATGCAAGTCCAGGAAGCTCAAAGAATCCCAAAGAAATTGGATCCAAGAAGAAACACACCAAGACACACCATAATTCAGTTACCGAAGATTAAAGATAAGGAGAGAATCCTAAAAGCAGCAGGAGGAAAGGGAAAAGTTACCTGCAAAGGAGTGCCCATAAGACTGTCAGCTGATTTCTCAAAAGAAATGTTAAAGGCAAGAAGGGGTTGGAAAGAAGTGTTTGAAGTCATGAAAGGCAAGGACCTGTATCCAAGATTACTCTATCCAACAGAGGTATCATTTAGAATGGAAGGGCAGATAAAGTGCTTCCCAGACAAAGTAAAGTTAAAGGAGTTCATCATCACCAAGACCTTATTATATGAAATGTTAAACGGACTTATCTAAGAAGTTCCTTTTGGTCTTCTTATCTAAGATCAAAAACTATGAACAGTAAAATGACAATAAACTCACAACTATCAACAACTGAAACTATAAAACAAAAATAAAAACTAAGTCAACAACTAGAACAGGAACAGAATCACAGAAATGGAGATCATGTAGAGGGTTATCAGTGGGGAGGGTGAAGGGGGGAATGAGGGAAAAGCTACGGAGAATAAGAAGCATAATTGGTAGGTACAAAATGGACAAGGGAAGGTTAAGAATAGAATAGGAAATGGAAAAGCCAAAGAACTTCTATGTATGACCCATGGACATGGACTAAGGAGGGGCAAAAATACTGTAGGGTAGAGGGAGTTCAGGGCAAGGGGGCATAAAGGGTAGAAAATAAGTTGAGACAATTATAATAGCATAATCAATAAAATATACTTAAAAAACAGAATGAAAATAAACAATACTTAATTTCTACAATTATTTAATTATTTGAATAAGGGATGATTATCCCAAGATTCACAGACTAGGAGTGAATGAAATAAATAAATTCCCTAGATTTCTTGCTAATTTTTGTCTGTGTAATTGTATGCTATTTTGTGAAGAGTGGACTTACAACATTAATCAAAATTTAAAAGCATAGCATTAGCCACAAAATTTTAAGATCTATATATATCTATATATTGGCTAAAAACCTAAGTAATAAAAGGCCACTTAAAAAATATCCCCTGACTGTACCCAGTGCACAACATACTACCTTTTAGGATATGATCATTTAGTGTGTGTGTGTGTGTGTGTGTGTGTGTGTGTATGCCCCAAACTTTTTATAACATGACATACATTTGGAAATAAGTTATTTGCAATTAAAATATTATTTAAATTTATTGACCTAGTATAATCACATAATAAATGTATTTTAAAATGCAAAAAGATTTAGAATGAAAAATATGTTTTTTCCACCCCAGTAACCTAGTGAAGAAAATCATTGATTTGAGTCCCTCAAGTATTTTGGATGATACATAGTCTCTCTCTTTCTCCCTCTTTCTCTTTCTCTTATATTAAAATTGTAGCATACATATAACTTTGTACCTTGCTTTATAATTTGAAAATACACTTTGAAAGATCAGTCCACATCAGTACATATAGAGCCAATTTCTTTCTTTTAAGATATGCAAGTATTCCACAGTATGTGTGAATCATGATTTATTTAACCTGTTCCCTATTCTATTAATAGAATAAAATATTCCCACTTAGAGTGCTTTCAATCATTTGCTGCTGCAAACTATGATGAGATGAAAACTTTTGAACATAGTAAACTTTTACAGGTTAAATTTCTGAAGTGAAATTGGTGGTTTACATGATGCATACATATTTAACTTTTCACATGTTAGCAAATTATTCTCCATAGACAACACTAATTTACAGTCCCACCAACAATAAATGAATGTTATAATGCAAACTTTTGGGACTCAGCAACATTTACTGTGCTTTTGTCAATGTATCTCAGTGGCTTGGGTCACATGCAGCTGAAACTTTTAGTTTAGCTTCTTGGCATTGTTGAGGAACAGAAACTGAGGGCTTCCTGTTTCAGATCTATGCAGGTCCCTTCAAAGGCCCCACATTGCAGAAACATGCAATGGCTACAGTGCCAAATATTTAGTTGAAATCTTGTAATTGTTGGGTACAATATAACCCAATTCTTCTTGGCCTGATAGTTCTATTACTATTTTATTCAATAATTTAATAGAAATGTTCATTGGTGTTAAATATGTATTATTTAAATTATAAACTAAAAGTGAAAAAATATCCCTTATATCTATTTTTTAAAATTGTATCAAATATAATAGCTATGTGGAGTTTAAAAGGTAAGCCAAAAAAGTCTGATATTAATAAGAACCAAAATGTGTATGAGAAAAGAATCCAATATTCAAAGTGCAGCTTTTTACTGCTTCTGTGCATTCTTTCCTTGCCTGTAAATGAAAGTACTGGACTGCTCCAGGAAATGTTATGTTTTTGTAGCATTCCAACCCTGGTAGTAATCAGGAAGCACTAAAAACGCTCATGGAAACTATATTCCACAAATTAACTGAGATTCACACATGGTTAAATAAGTAACCTAACTTGCCTAAGCAAACATTTTTATATGGTTTCTCATTACCGAACTTTCCAAACAAATTCATTGAATAGTTTGTTATCATCCATTTAACTTACCCACTCAGATTTAATCAAAATCTTTTCTTTAAGGCCAAGTAGTCCAATGAGCGTGGAGTTGGTGTAAACTGGGAAGGAATGGGCAGACACTGTAAGTCTGATTTAGATTGTTAGTGAGTGTCTTTACACTTGGCTTTAGCATGACAGGGTGAGCAATGTTCGGCTTCACTGTCCTCCGTAATGCATGAGAGAGGGCCTGCCAGAGGAGACCAAGTTCACAGACCTTTGCAATCTGCGTGTATAAAATGAATGTTTTCACAATGTAAAAGAAATAGGTCTCTTTTGATAGGATTGCATAATTCCAATATCAGCATCCATCTGTGTATATATTTTTTCTTTTAGCTTATGTTAATAGCTTTATTTGGCAACTTAATGTTTTCCTTTTTCCTGCTAACAGCAGGTGAAGGAATTCATAAATCTGCCATGAACAGTTGCCAATGAATATTCATATCTAGGATGTCTGATTGCAGCAGTTTGGCATTTTTATTTGATTTCCATCAAGAAAAGAAATGCTTTGTTATTTAATTCATAATGCATTGTAATTGGTTTCTGCACATTATACCACTAGTTAAGTTATTGTAATTGTCACTATCAGGCAACCAATTTAAATATAAAAATATTTAATAAGATCCAGAAAAAAGTGACTAAGAATTAATCTCACAGACTTGTTGTGAACAGTGTATGTTTGTATTTTTGGATAATTAGTAAAAAAATTATACATCCACTCGAAACTCTCTTTCCAATACTGAATGTATGTTACCTGGCATGTGCTAGTTTCCCCTGGGGATAAGATGATCAGGTCTTTGTTGACATAGGAGCCCCATAAGCTGACAATGTAAGCTCAGTGAAATATGTTTCATAAAAACATTGTTATATGAATAAGAAGACATAATTTGTTCAACCAGAGCCAACAGAGTTTTGATATAATTTTAGTGGTTATTTGTGGTCATCTACCAAAAGTCCAGGCATTTGAAACAGCAAGATGAATCTTCTCATTAATTAAAATCTGACTTTTGATTGTACTGTCTTTCAATCCTTTACCACAATCCTTCCTAACATAAGGTTACATAAGAATCGTCTAGAAAGCTTGCTAAAATAGGTTCCTGAGCCATATCCCTAGAGATGCTTATTTAGTATAGCTGGGGTGTTGCCTAACAGTTTTTGTTTTTAACAAGGCCTTAGGCGGTGATGGTGATGATACTCCTCTACCACACAGTATTTAAATATTTTATAGTGCAGGCTATCTATTGGTCATCTATAAAATATGCACATGTCTTCCAGATGAAAACACAGTGCAGCAAATCATTAAGAAGCCTGTACTGGCAGACAGATTGCAGGAATTATATGGGCGAGGAGGGTTCAGAACAAAAGACACATTCAATAATCCAACACAGCAAGAATTTTCTCTAACTGTGGTTCTCCATAGTTTGCATATGGTATATATTATATGCAAGGAGTTATAAACGAAGCATGAATTTATTATTTTAAATCCTCTTATGAAGTAGAATCTGCATTCCGCAGTTCCACTTTTTTAGTGAACAACTAAATATAATGCAACAGTAAATTAATGCCCATCTATTCTTAATTATCAGTAAATAAAGTACAGGTACAAAATATCTAGCAGTTTAGAAAAGAAAACCCTGGCCACACTCCAGTGTACAGATGATGTGTGGTAGAATTATGCACCTGAAACCTGTATAATTTTAACCACTGTCACCCCAGTAAATTCAATAGAAAGAAAAAAAAAAGAAAACCATGGTATTTAGAAGCCATTTCCCTAGTCTGTTATTGAACTCAAAGGATTTATTTTAACTTGCAATTTATGAAATGCTGATCTCTGTGTTTTGTAAAGAGGGCACATTTTCTTGAAACGTTTTTCTTTTATTTTCATACATCTTCAGTACTGGAAACAATGTTGCTGGCCCTCTGAGTTTCAGCACTGAGAGTGAACAAAAGTCTATTATTTTAACATGGTCATGATGGTGGTGGTTCTCTTTGAGCACTAATTGTTTTCCCAAGACTTTGTGAGAGACACAAACTCTGTAACTTATTTCCTCTACTCCACTCGCATTCTCTTCCAAACATTTTGAACTTTTCTGCCAGGGCTCTTTCTAAGACACAAATATGATCATTCAACTCATTATCTTAATTAAAATCTTTTGACAGCTTCCCATTACTTTCAGCATGAAATGAACATTTCTTAACTTTGTTCACAAGGCCCCTCATAATTTGACCCAGGCTACCTCGCCAGCTTTACAACTCAACTTTTACTTCAGCCATGAGAAACAATTTATGATTCCTTTAAAATGCCATGTGTTCTTAAGCTAAAATTCCTGTGCCTAAAATGTCTCCAACCCTTAATTTTCCCACTTAATTCCTATATGACTTTTTAAAAAATATTTTTTAATTTTTCATTTAGAGTTGATATACAATATTATATTAGTTTCAGGTGTACAGCATCTTATTTGTCTTTAAACACTCAGTTCATTTTTCCACTCCTTTTGGAAATTTTCCTTTGTGTCTCCAGTCTCTATTCAGTTCCTGTTGTGAAGATCCCCATCACTGCCTCTCATCCTTGCAGTGTAGCATGAGTGGCACTCGTTCATCTGCCTCACTGAGAGTCTTATGCTCCTGAAGAACAGGGCTGTGCCATTTATGTTAATATATATCGCAGTGCCAGCATATGACAGAAATTCAACCCATTAATTTTTAATCTTGACTAATGAGAACTAAGACTTGATATCTAAAGCCAAATTATAGAGGAACTGCTGAGAACTATTGCAGTGTTTTGAATGGGAAAGTGACATGGAACAAACAATGATTTAGAAAAATTATGAGACTGTATTTAAGGTGTTGTAATAATTGAGATGTGGGATGAGGGAGGTCCACCTTTGTGTGTTGTTAGTATTGGTGAAGCAGTGAGAGAATGAAAAATAAGGAAACACTATAAGCAATTACAAATAAGAATCCATGGTGTAAGGGAGGTTCTGAGACCCACATTTTGTTAGTCAGCTTAACAATAACCCACAACCTTCAGACCAACTGAGACCCACATTTTGAATATGGGCATCAGTTGCAAAAAATGAGGGGCTTGAGTCCATGAGCATTGAACATCTATTGACTTTGTCAGGTGGAGAGCAAAAGGTAAAGTCAGAGGGCAAAGAACCATGGTTGAGAGCCCAAAGAAAAGAGATGCTTACCAAAGGGTATAAGACTCGATAAAAGATGTCCAATATTATGAAGATGGAATATCCAAAACTTATATTTTTGTGTGCAGTATGGTTTTAGTTCTGCATGTTAGATATCCTGAATTTTAGATACTACATGTAAGTATGAAATTTCATTGTGAATAGCTCACAGGATGTTCTTGGATGTGGTGGTACTGAGTAATTCTTCTACTGTACTGCTGTGGGCTTACCTCCCCGGTATACTAGTCCGAGTAGAGTACGTGCAGCAGCACCAACTGATGCTTCTTGTCTCTCTAGAGTTCTGCTTCTCCCCCCTATCTCAATCTCTTTCTTTCGCTTAATATCTCTTCACTTTCCAACTCCACTGCTCTATCTGCCTTCCTGCCCTTGTGTATTAATTCGTATCTCTCCAGAATGCCCTACCATGGGGGTCCTTGAGGATGTGGTTTGACCACATAGGGAAAGCAGAAAGATTTCCCATAATTGACCAGAAACTTCCTCAGCTGCAACCTCCTCTAGCATCTTTTCCCCACCCTGCCAGTGGTGGCCACACATCTTCTTGATAATTCTGCTGGAGAGCATATGGCAATTAACAGTTCTCTGTCCAGTGGAGTCATGATCCCCTAGACCACTTCCTTTGTTCATAGTATGTCTTACTGTTTAAACGTGACTCATCCAAAGACTAAGACAACCTGAGGTAACATTTGCCATGACTCTACCTCTCACCACCACTGAGATGTTTGAACATGATTACTACTTATTATTTCATGTTATTTTTATCTTCAATTACAAATACTTCATGATTCCCAAACGAATTGCTTGCCTTTATGTAGAGAGTTGTACTGTTAATATAAAGTAATTTCATATAAGTTATTCAGCCCAAGATTTAAGGAAGTCCTTGGGCTAAGGTTAGTCATCCTTATTTTACAGAGAAAGTGACCAAGGCTCAGTGTCTGAGTGATTTGCTTGAAATGACACACATAGGTGTGGCCGAGCTGACTCATGGCTGGCACTACTCCCACTGCAACAGCTGATGACCTTCAGCGAATTCATGTTACTCTGATAATGATATATTTATGGATCATATTCTTTCCTCAAAGGATTTTATTTCAATTTTTTTCAAAAAAATAATATTTTTTCTGTAGGCCCATTGTACAAATTCAAAAATCAAGCTATCATGATCCTAAAGAGTTCTGTCAATGAATTTGGGGCAGAGCTAATTCTAGAAGCCAGGCTTCATGATAATTATACTCATGCTCTTTTTATGGTGATGCTGTCCACTGGGTCTTTTTAAATTTTGTTTCTTTTTTTGTTCTCATAAGATACTTGAGAATGAATCACTTTCCAATTTTCTTTATGTTGCCCTAACCTCTACTAAAACATGAGGGATTTTACATTCATCTCCTTTAGACTAATACTACCACATGACCTCTTAATGCCATTGTCTGCCACCTTTTCTTGCAACTTGGCTTATTAGTTTTCTGTCTTTCTCCTGCATTTTTAAACAGTCAGTCTACTGACTGCTTTATGACATGTGATAAATCATATGTCTCTATGATCTAACAACAAACTAAAATTCCTCTGTCCCTAGTTTCCTCTCACATTTAATTCACAAATGAATTGTATGCAAATAGAATGCCCTTTCTCTCCATTTCTTTATCCATCATTCACTTCTTTCAAACTGCATTGAGTGTGTATGTGTGTGTTTACGTGTGTGATATGAGAAAGACATGGGCTTTCTCTTTAGCCCATCTGTATCAAACTTTGACCCACCATTCCACTAAGGGGGTTTTCAGCAAAGTCACTGGTGACCTCCAGAATTTCAAATCTAGTCACCTCTCTTTGGCCCTCTTCTTCTGACTACTCTGCAATAAGTCATAGCCAACAACTTAATCATTTTGAAATATTCACCCCTTCTCTGCCATGAAAACATTCTGAGTTTTTTCATAACCCTTTCAACTTCCCCAACTGTTTTGAGGGAATAGAGAAGAGTAGTGAAGAGCAAGGACACTGGAGCCAGGCAGCTGGATCCCACCACTAACAGTGTAATATTGGGCAACTTAAGTTTTTTGAACCTATTGCCTTTAAAATAAAGATAATAGTACTACCTGTCTTATAAGTTAGTTGGGTACTGCCTTATAGGGTTGTTGTTTAGTTTTGTTTGTTTTAAGGTTTTCATCTATTTATTTTTAGAGAGAGAAGAAGAGAAGGAAATAGAGAGGGGGAGACACATCAATGTGAGAGAGAAACATCAATCAGTGGTCTCTTGTACTTATGCCATGACTGGGGACAGAACCCCCAACCCAGGCTTGTGCACTGACCAGAAATCAAACCAGCAACATTTCACTTTGTAGGGTGACACACAACCAACTGAGCCACACCAGTCAGAACTACAGTTGTTTTGAGGATTAAAATGATAATACATTAATGTACTTATGGCAATGCACAGCATAGAATTGCTTAGTAAATGATTCTGTTACAACTATTACTGCTATTGTCATTACCACCACCAATGAAAGCCTCCAACACCAACAACAACACCACTATCACTTCTCTTTCTCTTTCTCCTCCTCTCTTCTCTCACCGACCATTTAGATGTTGATGCTCCCTACAATTCTTTTCTGAGCTCTCTTATCTCCTCTGAGTGCTCTCCATCGGCCTTCATATCTATTATTACATCCCCACATATATTTTTATGTTTCTTAAATCTTTATATCCAACCATTCACCTGAATGTCAGACTAGTGTATATAACCACCTACTGGATCACTTCTTTTTGATGTTAAAGTCAAAATGTCTAAAATGTTAGTGTCTATTGTTAGTATTTTTCCTTAGAACATGATTTTAAATTCACTTCTTATTAAGGTCAGGAACCATCCAAGCCAGAAATCTCAACTTGATTTTTTCCCTTCCTTCCTCTTCTGATTGATATATTATTAAGAAGAAATTTCACTATATGTAACAGAGACCTCAGGTGGAAATGTCTTAAACATAATCAATTATTTTGTTTTATTTATATCATCTGAGACCTAGGCTCTTGTAGTTCACTGCTCTTCTTCTCTAAAATGGAGATTTCAAGAAAGCAGATGGAGTTCCAGCAATCACACCTGTACTCCGGCAGCAGTTAAAAGGAAGAAAAAAGAATTATTTTTTAAGTGAACACCCTTTTTGTTGTAGGTAGGAATTGTTTCTTAAAGCTGCTTCATGGAATAATTTCTCTTACATCCATTACCCAGGATATAGTCACATGGTTACTTATAAATACAAAGAAAGCTGGGGAATGATATATCTGTTCTCGATGGCCAGTTTTTCATCTAAAATCAATCTAGATGATAAAGAATTATATTTTCTTTTTTAAAGTTTCAGCTTTGTTGAAATGTAATTGACATAAAATTACAATATATTTTAAGTGTACATTGTATGGAGTAATGTATGTATATATTGTGAAAATATTCTCCTTTCCTAGTTAATTAGCAACTTCATCACCTCAATTATTTATCTTTTTCTGTGATTTGATGAGTGTTTTCTAATATCTGTTATCTTATAAATAATAACTTTAATAATTTCCTATATTTTTCTCTTCTCCATTGCCATTATCACTGCCTTACCTTAATGTCATCATTCCAAAATAAAAATGCCATGAAATCTGGTCTCTTTGTTGCCAATGATGCCAATTTTCTTACATCTGATCAGCCTAAAATTCTTTATTAACTTCTTATACTATAATATCTGAATTTTTGTTAGAAGGAGTAAAAATTATATTCTGTAATGCAGATAAACCTAATTACATAAACTAAGCTCCAAACAGTTGTTATACCTTATCATCCAGGCATATCAAATTATTTGCAATCTATTGCTGTTCATTGTCACTGTCCATTTATTTCTCCGTGTGGGTTTGTACATGCTGTTCCTTTTGCATGAAGTATTTATTTTCTCTTGTAATCTAATGAATGTCAAATTGTCCTTCAAGATTCAGCCCCAAGATTATTCTCCTACTAAGTTTTCAGGATGAGTTGTCCACTTGCAACTTCATACCCTGATGAAACACTGTTTCTTGTACACATCATACATTCTAGTGTAGAACATTCTCTTGTGTTGTAAGTAGAATTTTAGATTATCTGTCTTTCCTCTTAGATTGTGAATACCATGGAATATAGTTGAGCTTATCTATCTTTAGCATAGATACAAAATTGTAGGTAGTAAAATTTTGTTGAATTGCTAAATATATGAAATTAAATATATTAGTATATATAAAAATTATAAGAATGCATGTTAGGACTAAAAGGAAAATAACTATCATTTTTTTGCCATGTAGCATGTGCACTTTTTTTGCCCACATTTTTGAGGGAAAAATAAGGACGCACATTATACATGGGTAGTACTAATTCCATATCTATATAAATGTTTTTAATTTTTTATGTTTTATGCTTATGCATTAAAAATGTAACTATAGAAAGCAACAGTAATATCCATACACAAAATAGTACCCTGAAATATGATAATCAGTTTTGTTGAACTATGACAAACTTGCAGCAAAAGCAGTTTTAGCCAACAGTTCAAAAAAATGAAATGAAGAGCGACATACTGTTATCCACTGAGTAAGATAGATGATGCCAATTGTCTTATCCACTCGATAAGACAGATGATATCAAAAATTTGAATTAAAAAATTAAAACTAAAGATTTTTTTCCTGAATGGGCCAAAAGCGTAGGTGCATATTTTAATATGGCAAAATATGGCACCTCTACCTGTCAATGTCTCAAGTAATAAAAAATGTTAAACTTTATAGGCTATTTATCTAAATCTATACTTGAAGAATATGATTAAATTACCTTTTACTAATACTTACCTTGTGTTTAAAAAAATGTTTGTTCTTCAACTGAAAACATTCCGGACGAGTCTTAAAGAATCCCACTGTCATAAAATGTAAATTTTCCTAGTACAAAAGAGTTTGCAGGGGAGTGGCCATTTCCCAGGGGTTCTGTGTAGTTCTCTGATGCAGAAATCTGCTACATGTCATTCTATTGAGTTGAGCACATTCTTTTCCAAAATCAGCTCTCTAATTTAATAGGATCTGTGTCGTAGATTTAAAAATATATTAACGCTTGAGGTATATCTGGGAGCCCTGTCACTCACAACATGTTTTATTCAATGGTTATATATCTGTGGGGATTTTTTCATTTTACAAATCAGACTGTTATTTTACAATATTTAGAATATCTTTTTATTTATGTTTTCAGTAAAATATTCCTTACTGTATGAGAAAAAGTAGATTGAATAGTTTCTCACTTCAATCATTTTGTTCTGGAATATCAGTTAAGGTACCAAACATTCATCACTTTATTTTGATGAATAGGAAAATTATTCCACAGACATCACAGAACTAATCATAAGAATCTTTTATTCTCTGCATTTCATATTCCATGTTCAGTTTTTTCTCATCCATTAGGTCTCTAAGGTATAGTTCCTAGCAACTCAAGTTGAAATCATAGAGTTTTTACTCCCAGCATGTGACTTTATTTTGACATTCATCAAAAAACTTTGTCATTATACATCTGTAGGTACACACATGTCTTTAGGCATGAGTGTTAATTTGCCATAAATAAAGAAAAAGTGGTTTATCTATCCCTTGACAACAACCTGTAGCAGTATCCCTTGATATCTGTAGATATATATATATATATATATATATATATATATACATATACACACACACTGCTTTATAATGCTTTGTTGCCTAACAATTAATTAGATTATCAAATAGCGTGTACAGGTGGGAATATAAACAACTTAAAATCAGTTGTTATAAATGATCTAAACTTCAGAAAAACTATTTTCCATTTGAGTTGTAAAAATGACCTAAGAACAGTCTTATACTGGAATAACTAAAATTGGCAAATGACACAGTGTGGAAGTAGTCTTTGCAGTTTTTTTAAGGTCAAAACAAATTTTAGTAATGCACAATATAATACTTTTCTAATTAACAACTTTAGCATAGCTAAACTGAAAACACTGGTAGAATGACAGAAAATCAGAATTTTTTATAGGGTAATGGAGATGTCACTAAAAATGTGAAGTATGAAGTTTTTTTTTCCTTTAGGGGCATCTCATAAAATATTATAGCTCCACACTGTTCTTTTTCTATTTTTTTTTTCTTTTTAAAGTATATCCAAAAAGACAAGCAAACCTATCACTTACTCCATTGCTGCTTAAAATATTGGTAGTGAAGGTAGTGAAGAACTGTTCTTGTTTGAGATTTTGTTTTACTTCTGCATTTTGTTTAGGCCTGATACTTTTGTATAGTACAATAAAAATGAATTAGTAGAAAAATAAAAATACAAAGTCATATGAGTTAAAACCACCAATGCTTAAAATTATTGTCAGATCCAACAGCATCAAATAGCTGTCAAATTGTCATCAGTGCTTACTCTTGAGTTCTGTACTTGCACTGTGGACTGGGGACAGCCAATCTGAGGACAAGCACTGGTCCATGGACCACAATTTAAATAGCACTGCTATATGCTATCACCAGTGTAGAACACAAACCTCTGGCATGTACATATTCTAAGTCAATTACTGATGTTCTGCCATAGTCTAGGTTAGTTGAAGAGAGTAGATCCAATCACCAAGGTCATAATTATATTTGTTACACTGACCTCACCATGTTATTCTAGATTACCAAATAGGGGTACTAATATTTTTGTTTTTAATATTGGTTGGACTTGGCCCCTTGGAGGGAGAGAATATTTTGTTTAATTACAGGTATTAAATTAAATTTTAAAAGCTCTAAGAAATATACTGCTATACCCTATATCAAGGTTACAGGGTCTGGCAGAAATAACATCATTGAGTATGGTTGGTAGGGTACGTGAATGTCTCCCATGAGAAGGACAGTAGTTTGAACGTTTCACCTAAAATGTCATGTGATGTGCTTGGGTGTGATAGTGTTATGTTACAGAATTACAAGTGCTTATGATTTTTTTAATAAAAAATTTTTATGTTAGCCCTGGCTGGTGTGGCTCAGAAGACTGAGCGCCACCCTATGAACCAAAGGGTTGCCAGTTCGATTCCCAGTCAGGGCACATACCTAGGTTGCAGGCCAGGTCCCCAGTAAGGGGCACATGAGAGGCAACCACACATTGATGTTTCTCTCCCTCTCTTCTCCCACCCTTCCCTTCTATCTAAAAATAAATAATTTTTAAAAAAGTTTTTATAATAAAAAAGGGATGTTATCTGTGCTGGACCCTGCATTTTAAATGGAATTGGCCTAATTTATTCCTTGTACAAATGATATATTACATTTTGAATTAAGAAACAGTTTATTCCCACAAGTAGAATTTTAGGATCAATTACAGCTACCTTGTATTTTACTAGGTACTTCAGCATGATTATATTAATTTAAACATAAAAATCAGACTACTTATGCAGGAGTTGTATGAAACAGCTTCTCAATAGGCTCCTTATTTTAAGCACTACCAGCCAAATTACAGTGTAATTTCTCTTATTTGATCTTCTCTTACCTAAAAACTGCCTTGAGGGTGTATGTTTTGCTCTATTTAATCTGATCAAAGAAAGAGAAGTCCGTGAGTTTTTTCAAAGAATTTCCAGATTTGAAGTGGTAAAGAATAATCTATATATTTTCACTATGCTGCATGGAAAACATTTTAGACTGCTTTTTTTTTTTAAGAAATAAATAAAATGGATGCACATATTGCCTAACTTTGCCATAAAGTTATATAAGTTCATACTGTGATGCTAAAACATGGTATTTAGAATAGTATTTATATTTGCTATCGTTCTATTATTATCAACCATGAAGTCTTTGCCTTTAAGCCTTATTGATTGCTGCAGGGCGAAGGGGCATAAGGGGACTAAATGGTAATGGAAAAAAAATACAACAAAGATCAATTTTTAAAAAAATGCACTTTAAGGTTACTATGTACTTACTACTTTTTAGTGCTTTTTTAGTACTTAAAAAGCTATATAATAAACCTGCTAAAAATGGGCTCTCAGATTCTGTTGTTCTTAAGGATCATTTCAGATGTTATTTAAAATGTTGATATTAGTCCACTCCCCGATTTAGTAGGTGTGGGGTCCAGCCCAGCAATCTGAATTTTAATAAGTACCTTAATGATTCTGGTGCAATAGAACCAGGAACATGCTTTAAAAATAAATTAAATTAATAAATAACTATTATTTTAAATTTATTTTATTCTGTTTATTATTGTTTTTCTCATTATATGTGGTTTTCATACTTAATCATATGCTAAAATGTTGCTTTTATTAATTTACATTAAAATAAAATTAGGTTATTTAGGAACTAATAATAATACATTTAGCACTATCCAAGACTCCAAGTTAGAGAAATACTTGTGACTCTCTGTTAAGTCTCAGTATCTTACATCTCTTTCTTCTCTGCATTTAATTCTCACATAGCGTTTTAAGTACTTAAAACATCAGACCAGCATTTGTGCTATAAATCTTTTTATCCTATAAATCTGGCAGTTATTTTATTTTAGTATTTTATTTTATTTTATTTTTGGCAAATAAGAACAAATGAAAAATGAGGATTTTTTAGCCATAATCAGGTTGAATAAAAGAAAAGTAGGATAATTTTTATAATCCACACTAGCTGTGAGTAGATGCACTTGTGCACCTCAACTGCTCCTTCCCAGTGCCCTGAGATTTTCTCAAGGGCATGATCTTACTCATTTAATGAACTATATGTTAATTGTTCAGCCATTTCCAGGGGAAAGTCACCAAGTGACTGGGAACATATAATGAACTGTCTCACAACCCGACAGTAGCTACATTTTAACTGAAAAGCATGATCACACAGATTTTTAAGCAAGGAAAGGGGGAGGACATCAGTTCAATTCAACAGGCATTTATTAAGTGTTCCTATATTGGAGAAGATTAACACTAGCCTAGATTACTGTTATTTTGTAAGACAGGAAGAAATGGCATATAATGGACTATCAGCTTCCCCTTTGCTCTCCGATGAAGTCTAACTCAGTGAAAAACTTGTCATTTGGACTGTCATAGGCATCCATTTTTTATTTTAGTAAGGACTGTAGGTTAACTGGGTGCTTATCTATTATATGGACATGAGTCTCAGTCTAGTGTTATGAGGCATGCATGCTCAGGGGTCATCTTCCATAGAAAACCATATCCTGAGAAATCTATATATAGTAGAATGTTGTACATTCTTCTTGTTTGTTTTGCTTTCTTTTTTAAAATTTTAGCTTGGATTTCAGAAAAATTTAGCCCATAAAATTGTAAACTTTAAAAAGCCATTATTACTGAAGCTCAGTTTTGGAGGGACTTTTATTTGATGCTGTTCATCAGGAAAGAAAAAAACATCAGGGATGAACTTGAGCATCCGTTTTCTTTCTTTTAATAGAAAATGTTGGCATCTATTTCCAATGGAATGCATTAGCAGCTTCATTCTGGTACTGAAACTGTTTCAAATTAGAAGGGATTTCTAAAAATAAAGAAAATGTTTATTTAGGAAGAAACACTTGCTGGTTCTGTCTTCAAGAATGTTCCGTTATTGTGGAAATTTTAACTCATTGCATGAAAAAAGGAAAGGTAGAAGTGCTTCCAAGAAGAGGGAACCTTGTTTACTCCACAGTTTTAGATGCAAAGGGGCTGCCAGTAATACTTCAAGCAAATAAGCAGAATATCAAGTATGTATTTCATGCACCAGCCTCTGACACATTCTGCCTTCCCAGTGACCCCTCCAAAAGTTTGTGTTTTCTCCTGGTATTTTTAGAGGCTTAGCTATATCATCCCCCTCCTTCACAATACAAACATTTTCTTCATTGTAAATTCGATGATATATGTTCAGCTCCATCTTAGGGGTGTCCTGTGCAAATAACAGTATACATTTTTATAGGCAGTGGGTATAAATGGAGATGCAACAAATTTTCACAGTAAACAATTAAATACATATTACTATTTTATATGTTACAATTATTATTATTTTTACTCAAGATGCATTCTTTTTGACAACCCTTCTAACTTCTAATATTGTTTCCCCTAAACACCTACAGTTCTTGGGTTTCATATTATATGTTTATCATCTTTTAACCCAAGGACTGTGTTCTTCTAAACAACTTTTTCCCTTCCCTTTATCTTCCACTTCATTCTTTATATAGCATACTTATCTTGATTCACTGCTTCTTGGTGAACAAGAATTGGCCACAGATTCTTTCTTTGGAGATAGAGCTCTCACCCTCAAGTACATATTTGTTACACTTATTAACACCTCAAAACTTAGACAAAGGCATCTCTTCAGACAATAAATCACAACTTTCAACTTTCAAAATAGGCCAAATTGCATCAGTTTTGATAACGTCTTATCAAATTTTATCCAGACAGTTATTAAAATCAGCAAGTAAAATGAATATAAAAACCTCAGCTAAAACACTCAATAAGAAATTATGGGAACCAGACTTGTTTTATAATACAAAATGGATTAACAATGACAACAATACAGAAATAAGAGAAAGGTATCCAAATAGTATATAAGTATTATATTATCTTATGAAACACCTATAATTACTCCTTGCTTTTGCAACATAGATTAGTAGGAACTAAAAAATAATTGTCAGATGACTAGCATGTATGTGCTAATGTATATTTTCTCTCTCAGATGTATCACTAAAGAAATTGAGAAATAAGTATCTCTATCAAGTAATATTATGGCTATATGAAAACTATAAATTCTATCCAGAATATTTTAGTTCAGGATAGATAGGTAGATAGATAGATAGATAGGCCCCCAAAAGAAGTCAGAGAAAAGAGATAACACTTATTAAGCACTTATTCTGTGGAAGAGTTTTTTCTTACTCTGTTTTTTACATTCCTTAATTTACTTAATCCTCTCTAAACCTGCAGAAATAGAAATCATTATGTTGTTTTCATAAATGAAGAAACTGAGGCACAGAGAGCTTGCATACCTTGCTGAAAGTGGTGTAAGTGAAAGAATTAGGAAAGAAAACCAAGTACTCTTAACCACTGGATACACTGCATCTCCATTAATGGGTGTGTGAATTAATGTAGATAAATAGCACGTGCATTGCTATTAATTTAAATAACTTTTTTTTCAAAAATATTTATAACATTTGGGAAATATGTGTGTAACAAGTAGATATTGACCATTTTTAATATCATGAATTTCATCATTAAAACTGAGAATATCAGAGTTAGAAGAATCATAAAAAATAATCTATCGCATTGCTTTCATTGGTATTGAAAAACTAGAGTTACTTCCTAGCCAAATTTGCCACTTGCTAGGGCTATGCATATGTTCTCACTACATGCTGGGAGTAAAGAAGTGCAATGGAATCTTTGAGGACTGGTTTTAGTTTAGTTTTTTCTAATTTAGAGGTGCCCTTTAACAATTTTAATTCTGTTCCTCACACTCAATCTTCATGCCCAATGTCAAAAAATTATGACACACTTATGAATTCCTCCTAACTAATTTATTAAACTTTCAAAGGCATTGAAAAATACCCCACAGATATCACATAGGATGTGATGGGTTAGAGCAAACCCGGAAGGAATTTGTACCAACTTGGTCTAAATTAGTCCCATGATCGCAGGCTGGAGAGACGTGGTGAGAAGACCCCAAACATCCCCCAGGCAACATGAGTTTCTGTCACAATTTGCGAATTACTGCAGCTTCGACAATGGTATGCATTGAACAGATATTTGACTTGTGATGTTCCCAGAAACAAACTGAGAGGTGACATTAGCCTTAGAGTACCAACAGATTAGGGGCAAAAATGTCCTAAAATGTACCTGTAGCTGTCATCTACACACACACACACACACACAACAAAACTATTTGTTTATGATTTTTTAGAGACATTTAGAGAGACATATGTGTTTTAAAGCATAATCAAAAACACATACATGAATATATGTTTGGCAAGAAAAATGATTTTATTAAGGGTTTTACTGAAGGATGTGACAGGTACTAATGAATATAATTATGAAAAAATATATTAATTTTTAGTGGACAAAATGGTAAGTTTACTGATGTTTTAATTAAAATTCTTTGTAAATGAGCACATTCATGGAGTTTGTGCTAAGTAGTGAGCAGTGTTTGAAATGGGTTCTGCCACTGAACTGAAGGCAAACACGACTCTCCCATTCCGGCTCACACAGACATGTCTCTGGGCACAAACGATGGTAGGAGACAGCAAATAAAACTCTGTTTGGATACACACGAGACATATTAGAGAACCAAAGAAAGAAAGACTAAATGTAGTCCTTAAGTATCAATAATAATGCTTATGAATAATCTAAAATAAGCATTAATTTTGCATAATAGAGTAATAAGACTTCCAAAATTATTCAAAGGAGTAACATGTATTGTGATAATATTTCTTCTTATAATTTTAAGAATAATTTTCTATATCAGTAATATTATAACTGTGTGAAAACAGCAATAAAATATCTGTGAGGCCTTGTGGAAATGATTGACCTCTTCAGATGTATGCCCCACCCCCTGTCCCCAATGGGAAGATTTGGAACCTTGTAGTCATTTACGAAAACCTGGCTTTCATCAAAATCACCTGGAAGCATTTATAATATACTCCTCACCTCTAGAGTCCTATGTAATAGATAGGATATGGTCCTCAGAGGACTCTGTTTTTATATTACCAAATGATTCTCTTTCAGCCAATCAATAGACTATTATTTAGAACCATGCATCCAGGTGATCTTCCAGTTTCTAGGAAACCCAAGTTTCTGTGAAGTGTATGAGCTCAACTTTGAAGATTATGTCTAGTTGTGAATCCAGGGGAACTCTGCACTACACTACAGTTTCTGATGAGACTAAACTCCTAGGGAACATGTCTCATCCATCCATGTCACTCAGGGTCTAGGATAGTGTCTGGCATTCAGTAAATATTAATCTAATACATATATCAACAAATCAGCATAACAGCTTAAAGTGTTATCTCTCGCCATATCCCCAAATTAAGAGAAATATATAAGTACAACCCTTTATGTAGCAGAAAATGAATCCTGTCTAGTTTATAAAATGTCAGTTTTCTAAAGGATAAGGCAAAAAAATGTAGATATATGAGATCTTAAGTGTCTGTATGCTAAGTCAAAATTGTTAGCTTAGTTATAACCCATTTTCTCCCCTGCTATTTTTTGTCACATTTTCCAATCATCTGCCTTTTCAACTGGTGTTTCTTTTTTTAATTTTAAAAAATAATATAAGAAACAAAGTTATTTACCACTTTAATAATGAAACATTAAAGGAATTCTGCCAATTGCTCTCTCACCTACCACAGGAAAAGATAAAATTGAATTGCCCTGACTGGTGTGGCTCAGCAGGCTGTGCATTGTCCCACAAACCTAAAGGTCTCTGGTTTGATTCCTGGTCAGGTCATGTGCCTGGGTGGTAGGCCAGGTCCCCAGCTGGGGGCGTGGGAGCAGCAATAGATCTATGTTTCTCCCCCTCCCTTTCTTCCTCCCTTCCCCTCTCTCTAAAAAAAGATTAAAAAAATATTTAAAAAAATAAAATTGGGTTATAAAATATATTTAGTTACTTAGTTTTCATTTTATTAAGTACAGGAACTATGAAATTAACTTTGGGGAAGTTTGTAGAGTAGAACACAATATACAGACATTTTTAAACAACGAATGTACATCCTCAAGCTAGGTAACCTTATACCCATAGAAACAAACAATGATGATGAAGATGTTAAGCTTATTCAATAGTTTTGGGTTTTGAAATGACATATAACTTGGTGACACTATTTTTGTTCTGTGACATGTGATGATCTGCTCTTCTCAGGAGCTGGGAATATCTTCTTTAAGAGCTTTGGTCCCTCTTCCACCATTTTTAAGTTGTTTAAATAACTATATACTTATTTAGTTTTATTTTTCATTCTTCTATAGTTTGTCTAACTTATCTAACTTATTTCAAGATTTTGTTTTTGAAAAATATCTACTTAGCTAAAAATTCAAGCAATCATTGACTCACTTCAGGAAATGATTAGTAGACTCTATGAAGGTAAAACACCTTTTTCATGAAAATGAACAAAGTTGATTGGGAGCTAAGACACGCGTCTGTGGTTGTTACCTCTTCTCTGGAGATTTGTGACTGTGAATGTTTTGTGGAAAGTCTGTGTCTGGCTCCCTGTGACAGCAGCAGACTGAGGGAGATCAGCTTTGGGTGACTTTGCAATCGAGCCAACCACAAATGTAGTTAGATTGAAGGGCTGTGGCTGCATGCAGAGGGCTGCAGGGATGCAAACCTAGTGGAAATTACAGGGCTGCGCCTCTCTAGCAAGTCTTCCTAACTTTTAAAAAAAAATCTTTTTTTAAAAATGAAAGCTCTAAACTTGGAAAATTGTTACACCTGGAGATTTACCATAAAGGTTACTAAAATATTAATCAAGACACCAACAGAGAATAACAACTTTTGATTTTGTTGCTTTGTGAAAAGATCTTATCTCTTAAATTTTAGAAACATAATCCAAAAGTGGTATTTATAAAATGAGCAATAAACTCGACTTAAAACACCCCTGTGATGGTTTCCCGATTTATCTTACAGACCACATGCCAATGTGCTCTTAGTAGAAACACTTAACATTTTATTAAAATAGGATGTTTGTATAATAACTTGAAAATTTTAAATAAAAAGTAATTCAGAGTTGTTACAGAAAACTAAAAATACAGAAAATGACAATGAAACTAAAAATTATTTATTAACACTCAGAAAAATAAATTGGTTCTTGGCAGTTCTGAGTTCAAACCCTTTAATTTTTATTTTAGTCTAGAAATTAAGGAATTCCACATATTAGAAAGAGATACGTAAACTACTCAAGATCAATACTTTTTAAATTCTTATAATATTTTCAAATAATTTATTGAATTCCAAAAAGAAACTTTAAATAACCAAACACTTTCTGCATTTATAAAAACTTAAAATCAATAAGGCCACAATTTGTGTAAGCTTTGGTGAAAAATCTATTACATAGGGATATTTTTCCATATGTTTTCTACAAGTTTGAAATTAGAACTAAGTGTATCTTTAAAACCAAGTTTGTTTATGTTAAAAATATCCATACTTGTATATCTAAGGCAGCAATTTTCAATATTTTTCATTTCATGGAATACATAAACTACCATATTTTCTGGACCATAAGACTTACCTTTTTGCCCCCAAATTTGGGAGGAATAATGGCTGTTAATGCTGCTGTTGAGTTCTATTTGCATTTACATTGGTGCAATATTATGTTATTTATGTTATTAAATATTCTACCATATTTTTTGCTTCAAAACTTTTTTCCCTATTTTCCTCCTCTAAAATCTAGGTGCATCTTATGTTCCAAAAAACATGGTAATTACTAGAATTCTGCAGCACATAAAAAAATATATATATAGATGATCTGATGAAAATTAGGTGTGATTTTGATATATTCACACTGGATAGCTATTGTGTTGGCTTCATTTTTTTATTTGACAATCTAAGGGAAAAGAGGTCAATGCTTCTAAGTTTTGAAATGTATTTCTGCTTATACAAAACAAATAAACTTACTATTAAGGCTTTCTACATGCTTTCTTTTGTTACTTTCTTTTGCATCTGTCAAGTGTTTTACATATTTATGTAGGTCAGAGTCATCAATGTGTCTCAGTAGCAAAAAAATTCACATTCACTATATCAAAGTGAACAAGAGCAGCACGAAAGCTGTAAATATTCGTAGATGCTAACCATGTCAAGAATGCAATACAAAAGTGATGTTCAGCTCTGTTCATTCAAAGAATGCATATGAATTTTGATATACTTCATAAAATAAACAAGTCTTGTATTTTTAACCCTTACTTGACTTAAAAGTATCCAGAAACTTTTTATTCTTCAGAAGAGTAATGTTAAACTGAGATTACTTTTAGTGCACATTAAACATTGCAAAGGTTAATAAATGTCACATTACAATGGATCAGTCAATATTTAAGCCTCTTCTAAGACAAAGTTCATGTGCTCTACAGGAAGGAAAAAAGCTTCTTAAATATTTTAATTATTTCAAAACCGGAATAAAGGTGCATTGAATGACTTGTACCCCATGGAAATTATTTTATTTTTTTATGTAATGTTTGGAAGCAGTGCAGACTCCTGAGAACATTCAGGGTTTTAGAAACAGCAAACCTATAATCAACAAACAAAACTTTGTGTTTTATTTCTAATTTCTTTTATAAAATCTTCTTTGAATTGGGAAATAAAGTGAACAATTTGTTTTTGGGAAACTTGGGGCACTTTTCTTACTTGTGTAGGTTGCCTTGTGCTGCCAATAGCAATAATTGAAATACTTGAAACAACAGCACCAGACAATTAGAATATACACTTAGCTGTGGTAGCTTTCTCACAATTTGCTCATCTGGCAGAAAGAGCAGCCAGTCCAAGGAAGGGTTTCACTTCCCACTCCTGCTTTCTGATTACCAGAGGCTGACTAGGTGTTCTGAAGTTTACCACCCAGAAATACAAGGCTTTGCTCTCCTCCTAATTGGATTATTGACCCTGGTGGCCTTGAAATAGAGAATGCACTAGTTAAGATAAATAGAATGAGAAAGAACCAAACGGAAGCATAACAGAAGTAAGCCAAAGAATGTTAATTTCCCTGAAACCCCCAAATGAGAGAGGAGAGCGGTTAGTGGTCCAGCCATGGTTGATTGACTGAGGAGATAAGTCACCCTGGGAATTTGAGAAAAGGAATTTAAGTGCCATTAGGTTAAACAAAGGCTTTAGGTTAAAAACTGTATGTAAAAGTTGGTTGTTTGTTTTCAGACCAATAAAAAAAAGTGTCTTTGACTTCTAAGAACCATTAACTCTGTTCTTGTCAACTCATACATACTATATGTAAGCCATTAAGAATCTTCCAAAGCCAAACTGGAAACACATCATTTCATCTTCAAGCTGTTATCAAGTTTCTTCACTCATTTTACCCTTTTAATTAATTATTCCCATTTAGTGAATTATCCTTACCCATAAACCTGCCCAAGAAATCCAGAGGGTGCTCCTTATTTAGCCTCAAACTATATAAGACAGTCCAAGGTTGGGTTGGTATTACTTTGTTTTAAATCAGATATTCTAAGCCAGCAAATTCTTTATCATGTGGTGCTCAAGCCAGTGGAGAGGCCATGCAGCCTCCACTTCCACCACAGCCCCTCACAGAAGTTTGTATCGAAGCCTTAGGGTGAGGGGAAAATAAGGATTCTTTGAAAAAAAAATCCTCAGTGTGCTTATTTGTTCCATATTTCAAGCAACCAAAATTAAAGTTCATTAAAATTGGCCCTGGCTGGCATAGCTCAGTGGACTGAGCGCGGGCTGGGAACCAAAGTGTCCCAGGTTCGATTCCCAGTCAGGGTACATGCCTGGGTTGCAGGCCATAACCCCCAGCAACCGCACATTGATGTTTCTCTCTCTCTCTCTATCTCCCTCCTTTCCTTCTCTAAAAATAAAAATAAATAAAATATATTAAAAAAAAAAGTTCATTAAAATCTAAACAGACGATGAATGGGAAAAGCCTTGAGGGGAGCATGGAATTAGTAAAGAAAATCTGAGAGGTAGTGATGTTATTTAATTCCTTCACAGTTGATGCAAGAAGAGGCACATGTTCCAGAAGGATGAAGTGATTTCCTAACGTACCCAGTTAGTCAATGACAGAGCTAAGACGGGCACACAGATCACGTGATCCAGTGGGAATGCTTGACTGACACGCTGCATATGAAACGGAATTCATTCTTCTGTGATTTGTGATTTAATTGTTTAATGACTTAATAGAGAATCTTTTCCTTACGATGTGTAGTATATTAGTTTCATATGGCTGCTATAACAAATTACTACAAACTCGGTGGTAAAGACAATAGAAATTTAGCATATCACCATTATGGAGGTTCCAAGTACAAAATGAGTTTGAGGTATTAACTCAAGTTATCAGCAAAGCTGCCTTCTTTCTAGAGACTCTTAGCAGGGGGTCCACTCATGAAACTCTTGCTGTTTTAGCACACTTAGTGTTGCTAACACTTTCTTCTAGAGCATTATATTTGGCGTAATCAAAGTTGCTATTTTGTATCCTAACATGTTAATAAATGGATTCCTACAGATATCATTTTAAGACATTCAAATGTAGGAAAAAAATCCTCCAAATCCTAAGTAAGAAGATAATTCTATTTTCCATAAAAGTAAAAAAAAAAAATACTGAATATTTTCATGGTTTCCAAAGCTCTCAAATTATGCAAATATTTTATACATAAACATGTAATATAACTTAATATTATTTTATCAGTGTTTGAAAGTTAGAACTTCTAACAGTAGTAGCACTGAACAGGAAAAGTAATAATAAAGTCTTTCTGTACAAACCAGTTCAATGTTAGCTTCAATGTTTCTTTAGAAATACTTTGGTTCTAGTCAAAGGATGGTATTCTGAATCATATGCAAACAATTGACACCTGAATTCATTTTTTGTTCAGTATATAATATGCTGCCAGACCAGAAACCAAGCCTAATTAATTTTATTTTCTGTGCTTCAAGGCCATGTAGTTCTGGAATACTAAGCAGTTAAGAGAGAAAGAAAACAAATGATTTAGAACACGAGGTGGGGAAAGGGGGAGTTAGTTGATGGGGAAGACTACAAATAGAAACCTAATGTAGTTAATATACAACTCTGTGGAGCCTTTTTATTTATTATTTTCTTAATAACATTTTTTTCTATAGCTTACTTTATTGTAAGGATACAATGTATATTACATATAACAAAAATTTATTAATAGACTGCTTATGTAATTGGTAAGGCTTCTGGTCAACAGAAGGTTATTAGTAGTTAAGTGTGGAGTAACTTATGAGACAGATTTGTTTTCTGTGTTTTGTTTTTAACCACTTTTTCCTGCTTTGTATCTTTAAAAGTTCTATGACACACAAAAGACATTCTATTAAACATTCTAAATTTTAAGACATTCTATTAAGACATTCAGTTAAACAACAGAAATGTATTCCATTACAGTTCTAGAGGCTGGAGACTGAGGTCAGGGTGCCAGCATTATCAGGTTCTGCTGAGCTCTCTTCCTGACTTGCAGATGGGGGCTTAGGTGGGTGCTCACATGGCCTGTCCTGAGTGTGCACGCACAAAGAAAGATCTCTCTCCCTGCATCTGTGTGTGTGTGTGTCTCTCTCTTCCTGTTTTTATAAGGCCAGGGACCTTATCATAGTAGAACCCTACCCTTACTACTTTATTTAACCTTGATCACCTCCTAAAAGCCCTATCTCTAAGTTCAGTCACATAGAGGGTTAGGACTTCAACATATGGATTTGGGGTGAGAATTCAGTTCACATCTTTTCACCCCAGGCCCCCCCAGTTCATGTTTCTCTTATATGCAAAGTACAGTCCCAAAAGTGTTAAGTCATTCTACAATCAACTCTAAAGTCCAAAGTCTTGTTTAATTATTTAAATCAGATATAAGTGAGACTTGAGTAATGGTTCATCCCAAGGCAAAATTCCCCTCTATCTGTAAACCTCTGAAAACAGACAAGTTATTACCTCCAAAGCACAGTGATGGGACCAACATATATTGGACCTTTTCTATCCAAAAGGGAGAAGTTGGAAGAAAGAAAAAAGTCACAGTTCCCAAGCAAGTCCAAAACCTAGCAAAGCAAATTTTATCAGATCTTAACAATTAAAAATAATCCTCTTTGGTTTGATGCTCTGCCTTCTAGGTCCACTGGGGTCAGCATTGCCTCCATAGCTCTAGGTGGGGGTCTTCTTCCTACAGTTCTTCAAGGCTGAGATCCACCCCCTAAGGCAGAGGACACCTGGCCTTTTGAAACCAAGGAGGCAGCACTGGTGATATCTGAATCAACTTTAGGGTCATTTTTGCCTCTTCTTAAAGACTGAACATATAGGCAACTGACTAGCCCTGTCATTCTTTCCTGTCAAATTCTAGAAGCCATACAGCCTTCCTTCACTGGTACTGTCTCCATCCACTTCAGTTCAAATCAGCAGTGTTTCTGCATATATAATACCATAGGCTCCATATCAAGTGATAGTCTACCTCAGACTCTTGGTACTGTCTTCACAAAATGCTTTCTAATTTTTTGCAGTGTGGATAGACTGAAAAATTTTCAAATCTTTAAGTTTGGTTCTTTTCTGCTTACTAATTCCTTGTCAATTCATTTCTCTCCTTTCACCTTTTACTATGAGAAGAAAAACAAACCAAGCAGCTCCTTCAATGCTTTGATAGAAATATCCTCAGCTAAATACTAATTTTAACCCTCTCTTCCATAACAAATTGCAAAGTCATTCAGCCAATTTCTTTGTCACTTTATAACAAAGATCCACCTTTCTTCCAGTTTCTAATGACATGTTCCTTATTTTTCTCTGAGATCTCACTAGAATCACCCTTAACACACATGTCCAGCATGCAACTGAAATTCTTCTAGTCTCTACATATTACCAAAGCTGCCTCCACATTTTTAGGTTTTAGTCAGAGCAGCACCCTACTCTTCGGTACCAAAATCTAACTTAGTGTACTTGGGTTGTCATATCAAGATATGGTAGACTGTGTTGAGCAACATAAATTTATTGTTTTACACACCTAGACACTGGAAATTCAAGGTCAGGGTACAACTATGTTCAGATTGTAGAAAGAGCTCTTTCCCTGGCTTGAAAACAGTTGTCTAGTCTTATTTTTCTGCACATTTCTGTCCAATTTTTCTAACACCATTTGTCTTTAACCCATTATGTGTGCTTGCTTTCTCTGTCAAATATTAATTGACTATAAAGGTGTGGGTTTATTTCTGGGCTCTCTGTTCTGTTTGTCTGCTTATCTATGTGTCTGTTTTCATACCAGTAACATGCTATTTTGATTACAATGGCTTTATAGTATAGTTTGATGTTGGGTAGCATGATTCCTCCAACTATGTTCTTCATTCTCAAGATCAATGTTGCTATGCAGGGCCTTTTGTGGTTCCATATAAATTTTTAAAATATTTGTTCTAGTTCTGTGAAATGTGTCATTGGTATCTTAATAGGAATTGCATTGAATCTGTAGATTGCTTTGGGCAGTATGGACATTTTAATGGCATTAATTCTTCCTATACATGAACACAATATGTGCTTCCAGTTATTTGTATATCCTTCAATTTTTTTTCAGTGTCTTATAATTTTCTGAGTACACTTCTTATACATCCTATGTTAGATTTATTCCCAGGTATTTTATTCTTTTAAGGCAATTATTGAATGGGATTGTTTTCTTAATTTTTCTTTATGATAGTTCATTATATGCATATAAAATGCAACTGATTTCAGGATATTAATTTTACATTCTGCTACTTTACTGAATTTATTTATCACTTATAGTAGTTTTTGGTGGAATCTTTAGGGATCTCTAGACCACCTTCTTATGCCACACATAGGAATAAATTCAAAATGTATCAAATAATTAAATGTTAGACACCAAACCATAAAAATCCTAGAAAAAACATAAGCAACAAAATCTTGGACATTGCTTATAGCAATATTTTATCTGACATATCTCCTCAGACAAGGAAAACAAAAGAAAAACATAAATAAATGGGACTACATCAAACTAAAATGTTTTTGCACAGAAAAAGAGACCATCAACAAAATATGACAACACACCAAATGGGAGAACATATTTGCCAATATATCTGATAAGGGATTAAAATCCAAAATTTATTAAAAACTTATAAAGCTCAACACCAAAATAATTCCAACCCAATTAAATAATGGTCAAAGGACCTGAATAGATACTTCTCCAAGGAGGACATACAGCTGGCCAACAGACATATGAAAAGATGCTCAACATTACTAATCATTGGAGAAATGCAAGTTAGAACCATGAGATATCACCTCACACCTGTCAGAGTGACTATCATCAATAAATCAACAAACAACAAGTGCTGGTGAGGATGTGGAGAAAAGGGAACATTTTAACATTGTTAGTGGGAATGCAAACTGGTGCAGCCACTGTGGAAAGCAGTATGGAGATACCTCAAAAAATTAAAAATGGAAGTACCTTATGACCCAGTGATTCCACTTTTGGGAATTTATTTGAAGAAACCCAAAGCACTAATTCAAAAGAACATAAGCATCCCTATGTTCACTGTAACATTATTTACAATCACCAAGATATGAAAGCAGCCCAAGCGTCCATAAATAGGTCAGTGGATAAATAACTGTGGGACATTTACACAATAGAATACTATTTGGCTGTAAAAAAAATTGAAAATTTTACCCGTTGCTACAGCATAGATGGACCTGGACAACGTTATGCTAAGTGAAATAAGCCAGTCAGAGAAAGAAAAATACCATATGATTTCATACATACATGGAATCTAATGAACAAACTGAACTAACAAGGAAAACAGAGACAGACTCATAAATGGAGAGCATGCTGACAGTTCTTGGTGGGGCTGGGGGTTAGGGTGGAGGGATTGAGCAAAATGGAAAAACAACGACAGTGAGGGGATTGCAGAGAGGAGGGGTATATAATGGAGATAAATGGTAATGAGAAAATGTAATAAAAATAAGTTTTAAAAATTAAAATAAGGTAAACGGGCAAAAAGAGAAAGAAAACAGTTGCTTTCTTGCTGTGTTCGCCTGGCCTTTTCTCAGTATTAGTGAAAAGAGAGGGATCTTTCTCTTTTTTTTGTAAGGCTTCTTATACCATCATATTTGGATTCCCAACCCCTCATGATCTCATTTAATCTTAATTACCTCCTAAAAACTCAGTCTCCAAGTGTAGTCACATTAGGGGATAGGACTTCAAGGTGTAAATTTTGCAGTGACACAATTCAGTCCAGCATATTCTGGGCCCGTGACCTGTTTAGCACTTTTTACTTTCCTTCATTTAGGGGAACTTTGAGAAACTTTATAAGACTGTTACAGAACTAAATAAAAGACACATTTTAACTCTTGCTGACAGTATTTTTATTAAAACATTTTTTAAAAATTGGAGTTTTTGAAAAGTTTCTTAAGCAAGTAGTCCTCAAAGAAGTAAAATAAAATAAAATATTGACACAAAAGATGCATCATTTCCTCTTCATCAATGGCTATTCAAAAGGATTAAAAAAGCAGAGGAAAATCAAGATCTCTTTCACTAATGGTTTACAGTGGACCAGATTTAGGCTCTCTAAATACTTCCCATGGAAATAAATATAAAATAAAATAAATATGATCCGATATTTCTGACAATTCACATTACTGAAGTGTAATACTGAACATGACAATCTAAGACAAATATTAAAAATGGTAAACCAAGATTGCTAAGAAAAATTTTGCCAACTATCCATATTTTCTTTCCTCATGTATTCATCAGGGAGAAGAAGCTTCTCAGAGTTAGGGAGTAATCTAGGTGTTCATTCTGCACACCAGTGGTGCTTCTCTAGATTTTTTTGGACACTAAAAAGTAGAAATGATAATATTATGATAATATTTGAATGGTGACAGATGATTAGACTCTGTGAGGTGATCATATTGTAAGGAATATAAATGTTGAGTCACTATACTGTACACATGAAATTAATGTAAAATTATATATCAAGTATAATTAAATAAATATATACAAACAGATACAAATGAGGCTGAAAAGAAAACAAGGCTTTGCTGGCTTAAAGCATAATCTTTGACAATTATAAACAGCATGTTAATAATGATAAAATGATGAGGTAAGTATTTATTTTGATCTCCTAATGTTCCATTTCATACTCCACTTTCCTCCTTGGTGCACACAAAGAGAGCTAATATGGTCATAGTTTCTAAATTTTTAAAAATATATAATTAATGTATTCATCCTAGCTAGTGGCTCAGTTGGTTGGCCAGTCGTCCCTTGCACCAAAAAGTTGTGGGTTCAATTCCCAGTCATGGCACATACCTAGGTTGCAGGTTTGATCCCTGGTTGGGGAGAGTACAAGAGGCAACCAATCAATGTTTCTCACATTGATATTCCTCTATCTCTCTGAAATACTTGAGTGAGGATTAAATTAATAATAATAATAATTAATATATTTAATGGGAATAATAAAAATCTGAGGGGGGACTAATTTAATAATAGTTTTAAATTTAAAGCTATTTTATTTGGAATGTAAATTTTAGTTGAACCAAGCAAAAGATTTATTCAGCAAAATCACCTAATCAGGTGATTTTCTAACTCTATTTCTATGTAAATTTCCATTGTTCTAATGAAATTCCATGCCATATCTAATTGACCCTTTTATGTTGAAAGTGCAGCCAAAGGACATGTAGGGAAGAGGAGGAAAATCATGTACAGTTGACCCTTGACAATATGGGCTTTAGAGACATAGACCACCCACGTACCCAAAAATCTACCTACAGCTTTTGACATCCCCAAACTCAGTTTCTAATGGCCTGCTGTTGACCTGAGCCTTACCAATAACAATTAACAAATTAACAATTTTTATGTTATATGTATTACATATTTTATTTGTGCAATAAAGAAAGTTATAGAATGTAAAATGTTATTAAGAAAATCATAAGGAAGAGAACATACCTTTATAGTACTCATTGAAAAAAATCTACCTATAATGTTGGTGCACAGTTTAATCCTGTGTCGTTCAAGGGTCAACTCTATTCACTTTTAAACCAGTATGTATTTGATGCCTTCTGCACTGCTCCTAAAACTTCAATATGCATTTGGATCACCTGGGGATCTTGTTAAAGTAAAACTTCTGATTCAGCACTTCCAGAATGGAAGTTTAAGAATCAGCATTTTTAATAAGCACCCAGATGAGGCCCATAGACATCGCTTTGAGTATCAAAGTGCTAGAAAACACCAAACAGTGGGGAAATGGAAACAATGCCAGTAAGCATAACATCTTCTTTAGAAAAAGTAAGAAGAGAGAAAAATACTAAAATGTAAAGGACAATAAAAATGCATAACAATGAAATAAATTCAGGAAAATAATACATCCTTAAGGCCTCTAAATTTATTTGAACTCTAGATCAGGCTAACAAATGAGCTCAATAAGCCAGAGCTATGCTCACAGAACAAACCTGGTAAGAGCTGTATCTGAAGTAAGATGTTCCAAAGCACTCATTAGAATGATAATATGATAATAACAATAAAGGCAATATTTTGTAGCACCTTTGTTGTCTACAATGTCCTTTCACAGTCAGCTTGGTTATAATTAGAGAAAATGTGAACCATTCTATTCTAACTGTACAACATATGTCCCTATGAACAAGATATACTATTGAGAAGGTGAAAGCAAAAATAAATTGGAAATGGGATACAATATCTTTCACATTTTATCAAGTCAATTTTACTGTAGAATATAAATGTATTGGGATTCTGATGCAAATTATTCATTATAAGGCAAAGAAAAATAATAGAAGTAATTCTCAAAGTAATGATTTAGAGCTTGAATTTCCCATGTTTACCAAGGGTCTTTATGACTATAAATAATTCATGAATCTGTATTTCTGTAATGTTGGAGATTTCCTTCCCCTGGAAGTGTTTTTTAATGATTAGGTCACATGGCCAGAGCAGTCCTTTAATGTCCTTTAATGTCTCTCTTTTTCCTGGTTTATCATTTTTCCATTTTGCTTAGGAATACATTACCCTTTTGCTACATACCCTCAACACATCAACTTTTGCAATCAGCTTTGAACAGAAAATGAGCAGTGGGACCTAATTGAATATTACGTATTTAAGATGGCTAAAATGGATATAATTTTGAAATGTGAAATGCATATACATATACACAATAAAGATTAAAAGATGATCAGCACAAAACAGAGGAATGTATGCCAGCTGAACACATTTCAGTATGTGGCCAAAGGACATATTGACTATAAAATAGAATGCTGCCCTGAAGTGATGCAAAGGTTTCTATACAGAGACCAAAGCAGTTCCACAATTTAAAAATTGGAACATTTTCACTTATGAAGAGTTCATCAGACATGCTAGCATGGTGTTTAGTTAGAAAAAAATGAAATTTTGGAGGCCTTCTTTTTTAAAATGCTAGAAATTTAGTTATAAATTCAATGCCGGTTGTCTTTGTTTTACCTAGAAAATAATTACTTCTGGTTCTCATACCTGAGCCTTAACAGGTACAAACTGTTTGATACTGACTTGGTAAATGGAACAAAACAACTCTTCCTGACTACACTGAATGAAAATGTTTATGAAGACAGTGAATTTTTAAAAATATGCCACAGAGTAAACTAAATATAGTTACATGTATTAATGCATTCTTGAGTTTGGACTCTGTGACACTTGATTAACACAGAATTTTTAAAATGGGATTTTAAAAAAGTACCTTTTTGTTTATTGCCCAGACTTTTCTCTCCTGGGATTTTTCCTATATTAATTGCTTCTGTGCTCAGATGCTTCTAATTATTAACCTGCAGGTGCCTCTAATCACTGTGTCTTCCAGCAGAGTTTTGTTTGAGGGCCATTAGCTGTGTTGCTTAATTACAACACACTGTACCTAGTTTTGTGTACTGTTTGATCTTTCAGATGGCTTCCCAGACCTGTGAAAGTACTCTTTGGCAATCATTTTCTACAATTAACCAGAGAGCCCTATATCTCTTTCTCTGTTATTAAATTCAATCAGAGTATGTAGAGTTGCAAAAGAGCTCATCCTTACAACTGGAGACCAGTTCTAAGACATACCTAATGATATTTACACTCTAGAATATTCAAAGCAAAGAATGTAAATTTTTCCTATATCTTAAAACCTGAAATCTGAAGTATGCACAAAAATGTTTAGAGTCACTGAAACTTAAAGTGCGCAGAATCCTTAAAAATACATTAGTTACTGCATTTTAACATGATGGAAGCATAGTTTCCATGGATTTTAGCATAAGACTTGGTTTCTGAGCCTCATCTACTACATCACACTGTTTGACCAATTCATTTCCCACAGCATTTTCAAGAGTTTTCGGTATATGTCAAACTGGAATAATTGAGATAATATCAGTATTAGGACAGTCCTGCTGAAAATTATTGAGTTATAAACTATGTCTCTCCTATTTCCCATCAAAATAAATTACATGTTGAATAAAAATACATTCAAATAAAGATGTTCATAGGTCAATAGTTTTCTCTTTCTCAGAGTTCATATTTGGATCTCTGAATATGTCTTTTGACCCAGACGTGGCATCTAAATGGGGCACTGTGATTATGGCCCTGCCTGTGGCAGACGGCTTGGAGGCAAGGCCTGATGTGTGATCAAATGCAGCGCTGTCTGCTGGGTTCCCCATAATTACTGTTTGGTTTGACTCAGCAGGATCACCAGGGCATTTGTATCATGATAGGTTGGTTTTCTTTGTGGGTGATTTTTTTTTTCATTTTTGATTTGTCCACTGTAGGTTTGAGTTTTGTTGTTAGAATCATGGTTTTAACAGTACAAATTTTTGCAGAAGTAAAACAAGTATGCTGTCAGTCTATGAGAGTCACAATCAAAATCAGAATTATGTAATATGTTACACAGCCTCATTTATCTGCTTGGATTTCACCTCTGGATATAAAGTTAACCTTCAGCACATTTGAAAATACAGTGTCATCACTCCTCTCCACAAATAATTTACTTTTTCCTCTGTCCCACCTCACTGTATATTTGGAATTTCAAAGCATTAAAAGAGCTTTTAAAAATACTTTGTATTTCTTTTTTTAATAGCACTAGTATTTTTGGCACTTTCAGCATCTGTTACCTATAGCATGCTAAACAAAAAAATACCTTCAAGTAACAAAAAAATAAAATTAGCAAAACCACTGTTCTGATATAAATAAAAAAATTAGGGTACAATTATATGATTTTCAAAATCTATCATGATCTTTTTTGGAAATGTAGCTACTTGTATTAATTTATCCACAATTATTTATTTATTTAATTACTTTATTGTTGTTCAATTACAGTTATCTACATTTTCTCCCCACCTCTCCCCCCCAACCCCAAACAAGCCCATCTCCCTCCCTTGTTTTCACCCTTCCCCTTGGTTTTGTCTATGTGTCCTTTATAGTTGTTCCTGAAAACGCTTCTCCTCTCTGTCCCCCCCCCTCTCCCCTCTGGCTATTGTTAGATTGTTCTTAATTTCAATGTCTCTGGTTATATTTTGTTCGCTTTTCTCTTTTGTTGATTATGTTCCAGTTAAAGATGAGATCATATGGTATTTGTCCTTCACCGCCTGGCCTATTTCACTTAGCATAATGTTCTCCAGTTCCATCCACGCTGTTGCAAAGGATAGGAGCTCCTTCTTTGTCTCTGCTGTGTAAAATTCCATTGTATAAATGTACCATAGTTTTTTGATCCACTAATTTACTGATGGGCATTTAGGTTGCTTCCAGCACTTGGCTATTGTAAATAATGCTGCTATGAACATTGGGGTGCATAGGTTCTTTTGGATTGGTGTTTCAGGGCTCTTAGTGTATAATCCCAGCAGTGGAATTGCTGAGTCAAAAGGCAGTTCCATTTTTAGTTTCCAGAGGAAATTCCACGGCATTTTTCCACAGTGGTTGTACCAGTCTGCATTCCCACCAACGGTGTACCAGGGTTCTCTTTTCCCCACATCTTCACCAACACTTGTTTGTTGGTTTGTTTATGATGGCTGTTCTCACTGGTATGAGGTGGTATCTCTTTGTGGTTTTAATTTGCATCTCTCTGATGGCTAGTGAAATTTTATCACCAACTTACACCATACACAAAAATAAACTCAAGGTGGATAAAGGACTTAAGTATGAGTCATAACACCATAAAAGTCCTAGAGGAAAGCTTTGGCAGAAAAATCTCAGATGTTCCACACAGCAACATCTTCACAGATACGTCCCCTAAAGTAAGGGACATAAAGGAAAGAATAAACAAATGGGACCTCACCAAATTAAAAAGCTTCTGCATGGCTAAAGAAAACGGCATTAAAATGAAGAAAGAACCAACTATATGGGAAAACATATTTGCCAATGATACCTCAGACAAGGGTTTGATCTCCAAAATATACAAAGAACTCACATGACTCTGATCCAGGAAGACAAACAACCCAATTAAAAAATGGACAAAAGACTTAACAGACACTTCTCCAAGGAAGACATACAGAGAGCCCAAAGACATATGAAAAGATGCTCAGTATCCACAATTATTTATTGTATTTGTTCATTGTTAAATCTTTCTGTCCATGTATAAAATTAAAAGAAATTTATTCTTATATGTCTATTACACTGGAAACTCAACATATGCATAGAAATTCTAAGCTGCTCTGTCTGGAACAAAAAATTTTGAGGATTAATAGCTCTTAGACATGAAAATTCAAATGGTGTTGGTTCACAGTCTTAATTAGCTTCCATTATCAGTTTGTTATGTCCATGGTAGGGACACTCATATCTGTAGAAGGATATTAACCCAGCATTCTACCCACAGGAAGGAGAATGACCTCTTTTGCTTCTGTAATCCCAAACAAAAATATTATCATCATCCACTAGGTTACTTATTTTATAAAGTATTTATCAGCCATATTATAACTACTTAAATGGAAACTTAATTACTCTTCTTGAAATAATTGCCTAGAATCATGAAAGATCACCACATACATAATTTGCTCTATAATACATATTAGTGTAAATGGATGAATGAAAACCTTCATTAAAAATTTCTTATATATTGTTTCTTTTAATCCATTTTGAAAGTCTACAGCATCAAATCCATTACTTCATGAGCTTGCAAGAGGAAAAGCATGTAAGAAATCTTAAAACATTATAGAAACATATTCCTAATCACTTAACACTACTATCATGTTCACAGTTTGTGATTTATATAAATGATCCCAAACTTTGTAGTCATTAGCAAAGCCATCTAATATGCTGGGAAAACAAACTACAGACCTGTTATCTCAGTTCTTTAGTCTAATCTTCCTGAATAATGAGGCGACTTCAGTATATTAATAGTGTCATTTTCTGGTTTTTATCCTCAACAGAGGCATATGATGGAAACCATTTATCTCAAACCAATTTAGTCTCACACTGTAGAAGACAGTAAATGGAAGAAGTCTTGTATTATGATTTATTTCATGCCATATGATCTAAGGTTGCTAACTATCCATTTTATCTGGTGTCCAATACAAGACTGCCTAATTAAGTTCTGATGTCCAAAGAGTAGCTATTTTAAGGCAATGCTTTCCCAAGATTGTTAAAAACATTCAGTGTAGCATTTGTGCTGGAACTTGTTGTTCAACAATGTTCTCTTTCAAAATTGCATTAGAGAGTTTTCATAAGAGAATCCTCAATTTGATTATTCAGGTTGAAGCGATATTGAGGTTACAGAGAAAGGCAATGAGAAAATTCAATTCTTGAACTACACACCAGCTGATTTTTAATGGCACATTATATATTGTCTTTTGTTATCTATAGCACATCCATAATAATTAATAAACATTTATCAGCCCTCTGTGTGAGCACACTAGGGGGTTTAATTATCTCTTCTTGCTTAGTATGAGCATAAACAATATTATGAATCATTTAAGTGGCATATCTTCACTGTGTTTTCATGATTGTTAGGAATGGGACTTAAACTCAAAAATAATTCTGTTTTATAATATAACAATTACAGATATCAAATAAATCCAAATAATTCAATTGTCAGTCAACGAAATTTAATCTTAAATATTTTGAGAGGATTGTAAGAACTGATGAAATTTTATGTGGAAACATGCCTAATTTAAAAATTGTCATTATCTTTTCAAATATTTAATGAGGTCTATTATCCACTGAATTGTACTGAATGTCAGGGATACAAAGATAAGAGAGAGGCCCTGTTTGAGTAGAGCTCACTTTCTAGTGGGACAGATGGTTCAGAGAGAATAGGACACACTACAGTTAGAATGGTAGATAAATATGGTGCAGAAGCCCCTGAGGATGGCTGGTGTGTCAAATGAGGACTCACCAAGCAAAGCGCCCCTAGGACCACAACTGCTGTTTACAATCTAGGAACAAGCAGTTGTCAGCAACTAAAAGATCAAATCAAGGGAACAGATTTTTACATCAAAAATTACTAAAAACCTGTTTTTTTCCCTATATTGCTCCAGTAACTTTCTCATTAGTTTATAATCTTCTCTATTTTTAATCCTAATGCTAGTGCCTCTTTAAAAGGACAAAATATTATATCCAAATGAAAGATGGTTTCAGGGAATGCCTCACTGTCACATCTCCTCCAACTGAAATGAAAAATATGATAAACTGCCTGCCAATAGCATAAAAAGGGTGACTAGAAGGGCACAGGAGAGACGGTTAATCTGTTTCTGAAGGTCTGGCTCAGTAGACTTGAGTCACACACTTAATTTAACTCTATTAAATAAGCAATAACTGCAAGTAAGCATGAAAGTTAAGAGCAAAACTGACAGAAGAAATGGGCAA
Source organism: Phyllostomus discolor (assembly GCF_004126475.2). NCBI lineage: Eukaryota > Metazoa > Chordata > Mammalia > Chiroptera > Phyllostomidae > Phyllostomus > Phyllostomus discolor. The sequence goes on from NC_040904.2 coordinate 64,200,744, forward strand.
ATTATTTAAGGTGTTCTTTAGACTTGGAGCCACATAGAAAACACTGACTAGCCAAAAGCTAGAGGATTTTATATAGGTTTGTTTAAAAAGAAACTATGTGTATGCAATATTGTTCTTAGTAGATGATATAAATGGTTTTCATAAGTAATTTTACTGTCCTCAATTTTTGCCCCACAAAAGGACACAAGAACTTGAGGTTGAGTAAGAGTCAACTATATAGAACGATCTTTAAAGAAAATTTGACTTTTGAATTGAGCCTTGAGGATACATGAAATCTTGTCGAATGGAAAAGGCAAGAGGACACTTCAGAGTAATGGAGTACATGTTTATTAAATATATAAAAAAAAAACAGTCCTTCAGGGAGAGTAACATTTCAAAGACCAGACTGTACAAAAATAAAGCTTGTATGAAAATCATCATAATTTATTAATAGAGTTAGTAGGTGAATCAGAGCAAAATTCCTACTCAAACTATCCCAGGATATTTATTATCTGAAATAGATAACTACTCATATATTCAATATCCATAATTACCCATTACAAAAATAGAACTGAAATTACAAGCTATTTGCAAACCACCCTTGAGTGCTAAAGTCAGAGAGGGCAAAATGAAATGGATGTTACTTGTGAAATGTATTAGATGCTTCTTAGTTCCATTTTGGAACTTCATAGAGGGATCTCTCTCTGAGGCCATCGGACACTATCTCATTCCAGATACTGCAACTACTGACTTGGCCAAGTCAGTACTGGGTCAAGTTTACTACATCTTGCTTCATGTCCATAAAGCCATGTGCACTTGGCCTTCCTCCTTGATATTTTTGTATTGTTTCTGACACATGACACATCAAGAGACACATTAGCTCCTGCTTGTATGTAACCTGGAACTAAGTGAGTTTAGGTGGGCTGAGGGTGTGTTTAAATGGTTAATGAAGCAATCCAGTGACAATAGAAATGGGAGATGACAGATAAACTCTTCTCCTTAGCTTATGGTAAAATAGACAGCCAGGTAGTAGTAGTTCATGTTGCTTCTTAGAGACAGCAAAATTGTGTTTGATACAGAGTGTATGTAGGTAAATAATGCACTTTCAGATTTTTCTCCTCTTCTTCTTTTTCCTACATGACTATCTTATAAGAGCACTTCCTAATATAGTAAGTTTTTGCTTAAGGTTCTATGCCCTAAGAGCTATGGGATAATCTGTTAAAAAAAGTCTTATAGACACTATGGATTATGGACCTCTTTAATTAAACAGTCAAAGCTTTGGGAAAACAATGGCAAAGAGATTTTCAAAACTATTTGTACTTGAGTTATGGTGTACATTTTTAGTAGACTTCAACTTTACTCTCTTGAAAAAAAATAAAACAACTTCCTGGCCCCAAACACAATAAAGAAGAGTAAGTACAGCTTCTGCATTCCTGTCTTATTTCTGTAATACAATCCTCTGGCCATTTGACTGGTATGAAATGTCAATATTTCTTCTTTGTATTTCTATACAAGACATCAGAATGAGAGCTGTCTCAAAGATCACCCCAAGGCTCTTTCTATTCAAATTTTATTATTCTTACTTCTTCCTAAATCAGTTTCTCTGGATAAGTCAATACTTTTAATCATGTCTCTTATCCCCTTCTTAAAACTCTCAACTTTTAACTTTTTATATACTTCTGAACAGTGCATTGATATTTAAAATTCTTTTGTCTGTTAACTTGTATATATATAACACTTAGTTATTTGGTTAATTTTCTTCTTCCTACACTGATTTCCATCAAAAAGCCAAACCATTCATATAACTCTAATATCTACAACTTTTAGCCTGATTGCTCAATTATATTCTTAATAGTCATGTATTATCAATTGTTTACACAACGTCACCAATTAGACATTTTACACTTAGACATTCCTACAATTTACTTCCCATTATCATTTTCATCATGCATCATCCAAAATTTTATTCAGCTCCCAAGTATAATGACTTTGTAATCACTTTCCTCTGTATTTGTTACAAAAGATTCACTAGAATTGTTTCTGATGACTCAGTTTCTTTTCAGCTCTGTTCAGCATACTTCACAACAGTCCTTTAGACTCACGTCTTCCTTTCTATCACTGCTTCAGTAACTCTGGTCCAGTCGATCAGCACCTCATAGCTATTAGATATGTCTCTAAACAATTTTCTATCTGATCAGCTTATCACATTACTGTTAGGCTGAAGTGAGCAATTAGCCTGCCATTACTGTGCTTGAGACATAACAGTCCTGTATGTCACATCAACTGTTCTCTTTCAAAAATATAATTGATACACTTAAGTAGGCGCTTAAACTTTAATTTGTTAATTCATTTACTTATTTGTTCAAAATATAGTGGCAAGTGCTTGTGATTGGTAGAATTTTTTCCAGAGAGACTCTTACATTCTCATAGGTGTAAAGAGATAAGTAAAAATATAATTGCAATAGAGTAGGTTAAGGGCTGTCTACCTTAGGTAGATGCTGTCTATAAAGGATTGAAGTAGAAAAGGGTTAGAGGATTAAGGCACCTTTTCAAGAGAAGTGTCATATAAATGAAACACAAATGGTGAGTAAAAGTTGGCGAGGAAAAGAGAAGCAATGAATTGGGGAAAGATGCTAACAAAATAAGTAGGAGTTGGGAGAGAGTAGTTGCATTAACAAAACTATGTAAAATAGCCAAGCTATTAAGTGATACATGAGGATGTGGAGAGAGATAAGACTAGAAGGGAAAGGAAAGGATTAGTTCTGGACTGTCTAACACAGAGCTCACTAGGCTTGTGTGGCTGCTTAAATGTAAATTAACTAAAATTAAATGAAATTAAACATTTCACCACTTCAATCAAATTAGCCACATTTGAAGTGCTCATTAAGCACATCTGGCTACTAGCTACTGTACTGGATAGAGCAGAAACATCATAGTAAGTTTTATTGCTCACTACTAAGATCTTGGAAGGTATACTAAGGTTTTGTAGTGGGATTACCATTTGTACTTATTGACAGGTTTTAAGTTCGAGTGTTATTTTCAAAAGTATCAGTTTCAAATGAAGATATGGCATTTTATGTTTTAATGTTCCTTATTACTAGGAGGTGGCTCTGTGTTTACTTTGTTTGTTTGAACTGCTGCGGTGTAAAAACCGCTGGACTAGAATCCAGTACAAAAATTAGCCATGTGCTATTAGGGAGGCCACCTAAATTCATTGCTTCTCTGTTTTGTTTTGTTTTGTTTTTTACTTGTAAATAAGGACAGCAAATTTCCATGCCTATTTATTCCAGTCCCTAGATAATAAATAATAAAAATAAAATAAAGAAAATTAAAATGTTTATAAAAGGTTAGAATTCTTTTCAAAGCACCTTCAGCTGAATCATAAGGTGCAGTGGGGACCATCAAGAGCAGCACAGAGGCACCTGGGGGTGTCAGGAAGCATGATGGCTGTGCCCTCCACCGCCTGCAGCTGAACTCCACACTTTATTTAAAGCAGTTCGAGTTATTGAGATTCCTATTATTGCTTCCTTTAAAAATGTTTTGCTACTAAAACCATGAAATGTTTTTGTCTCTAAAGTCTTTTCTGAGATTCTCTGGTTCAGTGAAAACTGGATGGTAGTATCACTGGACAGGGACCGAGGCTGGGGTGGGTCTGCCTCAGGAGGTGGGTAGTGTGTGGGTTCTTACCCTCGTGCAGAAAGGATTTCATAGCAGGGGCCTAAGTAATTTTGAGAGTGTGTTTATTAAAGCTGAAACAATGGAACAAAGGAGGGACTTAGGGTAGAGGAGGTTAACAGAAAAGGGCCTAGGCAGTGCTCTGCTTCACCTCCCTAGGAATGTTATAGGGAATAAGTGAGCCAAGGAGGGGCTGCTGTTGGCTCACTGGAAAGTCAGAGAAAAAGGGGGCTTTGGAGACAGGATCATGGGGTTAAGTCTAAGTGAGCTGCCACTGCACCCTATTCCCCTATTTGCAAGTCTCATGAGGACCCTTAGAGTTTAAGAGGAAGTAAAAATTTCATGACTGGGAAAGGGACATTGGCATGCTCTAGGGCACAGGTGGCAAACACAAGGCCCAAAGACCAAATCTGGCCCTCCACCTTGTACTATCCATTCCAGCACCTTGTTTCTACCCAGCAGCAGCATCAAGCTCTTGCTTAACTGTTAGGGAGTAGTTACATGGATACAGCCCTAAAATTACACTTGGCCCTTTGAAGGCAACCATGAGGCTGATGTGGACACTGGTGAAAATAAGTTTGGCACCCCTGCTCTAGAGCAAACCCGTGCTATCCTTCAATGGGGACACTGTGGGTCAGTGTCCATGGCATTATGGCTGAGACAAGACAAATTCACATGGACTCCCAGGTCCTGTGGAGGAAAAGGATGGCATGGCCACTCTCCCAAGAGGAGAGTGTCCCAACCCTTGCCTTAACAGGCTTTTTTGGCTTTAATTTGCATAGGAATACAGGGAAGCTCATCAATCATTGTCAGGCAATAATGATCAAATAGATAACATTCAAAGAACTCTGTTAGCCTATTTTGAGTCAGTATTAAATAGCTAAAGGGCCAGAAAACCTTGGGAAAACAAACTCATTTCATCCTTGGACCCTTATCATTTAAATTGAGGGTATTAGCAAAGCAGGTTTCACAGGATTTTATGCATTCTTTCTTAGGCCTGATTGCCCTGGGAACCTACCCTTTCCAGCACAGGGCTGCACCCACCTCCAGCATTGTTTCAGGCTTAGGTTGAGCAGGGGAAGTAAAGCAGCCAAGAGATTAGGAGGCTTCTTGCAGACAGAATAAGGACTCAGGCTATGTCAAAGCCAAGGGGCAAGGGTCCATCACCCCCCTTCTCCATAGCCCCCCAAGTCCTTTCTTGAAGGCCCCCTTGTGACCATGCCTGTCTTAGGTTGTCCCTCCCTTGAGGAATCTTACCTGCCATCGCTGGCTAACCAGTCATGCACTGGGGAATAGGCAGGGTGAAGTAAAGTGGGAAGAAGCAATGCTCCTGCCAGGGGGATAAGCTTTGTTTTCTTAGTGGTTTACAGTCCCAAGGTCTCTCACTCAGCCTTAGCCATCGGGGGTTACAGCTTCTGAAACCAGGCAGGGCAGTTCCCAATAGTCATTTGTGTTGAGGGTTTTGACTGTTTTCTGAGGGTGAGAATCTTAGGTGAGGGATTCAGCAAAATAGTCATCAGCTTTCCAGGTATGGTTTTAATGTGCTGATGCATCAAAATGAGCATATAGGGGAGTTTCAGATTATTCTTTGGTCTACTTTACTGTTTTATCTCAAATCTGTCTGGCTCTATGGAGTTTTTGTAATTTGTTCCCTTGACTTCATCCATCTCTAGGTTTGGCTATCACAAAGGGCATTAATTGGGTCTCTGTTCTCCAAAACCAGGGTGATTTAAACTATGCATTTTCTGGTTAGGGAGGAGAGGTATATGAGGACTGCCTGGAAAATGTCCAGCCATTGTTAGTATGAGACTGGGTTGTGTGACATCAGTGTAGCCTGGCAGCAAAGGAGAGTGGACTTGAATGTGCATGTGTGAACAATGATGACTTCACTGTACTAGTCAGTGGGGTGGTAGATGTCATTGAGTGAGCGTGTATACTGTGTGGCTGCCACATTCAAAATGACTGAGTGAATAGAGCAACAAATCTGCATCAAATTTTGCATCAAGCTTGAACATTCTTCCATGGAAACTATTAAGATGATTCAGAAGGCCACAGCTATGGGCAAGTGGTGATTGACAGCTTTACCATAACAATAGGACTGCATGTACATCATGTCTCAGTGCAGAGTTTTTTGGTAAGACATCAAATCACCCAGGTGACTCAGCCACCCTACAGCCCAGATTTTGTACCCCTCAACTTCTGGCTTTGCCCAAAACTAAAATCACCTTTGGAAGAGAAGAGATTTCAGACTTGTGATGAGATTCAGGAAAATACAACTGGGCAGCTGATGGTGATTGGGAGAACTCATACATAAATATGAATGTGAGGTCCCAAGTTGCTTATTTTGAAGGGGACTGAGGTATCATTGTCCTGTGTATAATGTTTCTTGCACCTTGTATCTTCTTCAGCAAATGTCTCTATTTTTCATATTACATGGCTGGATACCTTCTGGACAGACCTCATAAACCATTTGCTCTCAAGTGTCTTTGGTTAGGGAAGATAAGGTTTCACTAGTTGGCTCTAAGTTGTTGCCAAATTATTTGGCCTTGTTTAAAATTATCATGTCTCAGTTTCCCCATTCCAATTGCCCAGGAATTTTCCTAGTTTCTTACTATAGTGTGTCAGCAGCACTGATAATCTCCAGCCATCGTGTTATGTGCTACTCAACTTCATGATTTCTACGGTATGCATTTATTTGTCAAACCTCAGGAGGCCATATTAGGTATATAGTCACAGGCTGAAAGTCTTGTCATCTCCCCACTCTGATTACTGTCTGCATAAAATGCAACTAGTAAATGGTTTGAAGGATAATGCTTATTACCTAAGGGTTAGAACAAACCCTGAGCGTTGGGAGTACTAACATAAAACTACCTCTAAAAATCTGTAACTAAAGATTTACTTTCATCTAACACTAAGAATTTGAAATATTTGATGACTTTACTTATGTTTAAATTTAAATAGCACTGTTAATGGATACAAAGTGAAGCCTTTTAAATGAATATAGTAAACTATGGTGGTGGGGCACATCAGTAGAACCATGGTTATTAATAATTTCCTAACATGCAAGTACAGATAACATTCCATATAGAATGAGTATGGAATCCAATTAAAATAAATATGAATGTAAATTATATAAAATTGTATAAAACCTTCAACTCACCTCATAGGTGTACTCCATCAGGAATATAAGTAAAGAAATAATAGATGGGAAGAATCATGTAAGTTAGATTTTGTTTACCATATGATATCATATCCTTTACCACTTATAAATCACCATCTACACATTGCTCTAAAAATGCCTTCGGCTATATCATGGCATTTGGCTCTAGGTTTTAATGAAAGCAAGCAAAAGTTAAGGCCACTGATTTATTGGCTCATTTTCTGGTGTGAATGTTCACACATGTATAATGCTTTAAATTCTTTACTCTCCATGGTGCCTCTGTAGTTCATGCTTTCTCCAGAATGTATTATCTGGTGAGGATGAATTACCTTTAACATAAAAGCCAATTTTTCCTGGATCTTGTAATCCTCTCAAAAGTTGACAGATTGTTTGGTCAGAAATTTTTGAGAAAGTTCTTCATCATTTTTATTTATTCTTCACACTATTTATACACCACATCGTCTCCTCCTTTGGAGCCAGGCCTACACAACTTCCTATGAGCTTCTCCAAATCACAGCCGAGACCCTGAGGTTTGACTGATGACAGGTGTTGAGAATCTGCTACACACTTGCAGTGACAGAAAGAAGCTCTTTATCCAGCCAATTGCTGACTGAGATGGAACTGGCTTGCTTGCTCAGTGCAGGCACTGAAGCTGATTTTGTAGCCTTGGGATTGAATTTCAATGTACCTTGTGGGAAAGGCATTTGAAGTATAAGCATTATTTTTATTTTAAAAAGATTGTGATTTGTTAAAGTATAGAATCTTAAAGACATTTAATGTCAAGAAATGTGTGGGGGAGATCTCCTTGAGATACCAACAAATCAGAGAAATCAAGGACCATCACATCAGGAAAGTAGTTTTCCTTTGCTAGGAATTAAAGGGAAGAAAATATAAAGTCACGATAAAATATGACGATAAAACATGAGAACTTTTTCATATTTAAGAGTTGGGACATTAACACATGAAAATAAATTCAATAGCTTCATTTCATAGTGGTAATGTTGGGATGATAATTACAGTCATGCAACAAATATTTATTTATTTACTTATTTAGTCTTAATCCTCATCAATGTGAGAGGGAAACATCAATCCCTTCCCTCCCATACATGCCCTGACTAGGGATAAAACCTTCAACCTAGCTACATGCACTGACCAAAAATCAAACCCACAATCTTTTAGTGTATGGGATGATGTTCCAACCAGATGAACAAGCCAGCCAGGGCAACAACTACTGGCACTGTGTGCCAGGCAGGCACTGTTGTAAGTGCTGGGGAAAAGAACTGAAAAAAATGGGTGAAAATCTCTGCCCTGATTTAGATTAGACTGTATTAAGGAAGACAATAATAGGTACTTACGTAATATATAGTGCTGAATATAAACTAACATGGAAAAACAACTCTTGAAGGAAATGAGAATTCACAGTGCTTAGGGTGAGGGTTTTGTAGTTTGTTTTCAATTTTAGATAGGGTGATCAGGGAGATTCTTCACAAAAATGTAACATTTGAGCAAAGAGTTGAAGGAGGTAGGGTAGCAAACTTAGAGCAGAGAGCATACAAACTCCGGTCGCTGAGAAAGGCATGGAGTAGAATAGTGGAAGAGAGGGAGCATGGAACCAAATTTTAGCAGGTCATTTAGGTCATTCTAAGGATTTTGCTTTTACTTTGTGGGTAGCAGAAAGAATTTAAGGATTCTGAGCCACAGATTATTGTTACCTGGTTTAATTTTTAACAGGATCCCTTTGTGGTAAGGAACAGCCTAGGGAGAGCTAAGGGTAGTAGTAGGGAGAATACTCCATGAGCAATAAATACACTGGTGGAATTCTGAAAAGTAACTTTGTGCCAGACATCTCACTAAGGAATTTATATGGCAGGTCTCACTGTATTTTAACAGTCCAATAAAGATACATATTATTATCATTATTTTTGTTAAGAATGGAGACTGTGGATCAGGAGAGTGACATTAACAAATATGCCTAGTATTTTACAGTCAGGATTTGAGTACAAATTGTCTGTTCCCAGAATCCACATGATTCACCACTATACTCCGTTACCTAAAATCAAGTGAAAACTACTACTAGACTGAGCAGTTTTAAAGTGCAAGTATCAAAGGTGTTCTGCCCCAACCTCAAGTACCCCTACATAAGGACTTGTCCTCCCTCCATTTGGACTAGCCTCTCCCAAGTTTTTGATATAGGGCTTAAAAATGTCTTAGGTTGATCTCTAGCTATTTCGTATACTTTGTGTTGTTAGAATGAATGTTGTCATACTTTATTTTATTGATCATTCATCATATTACTTTTTCTATGTTGAACTTACAACTCTGCCACTTACTGACACTTGAAACAATTTTAATAAAATGATACTTTACTTTGTGTTATCTAAGCTTGCCCTATCATTAAATAATTATAATTTTGTGTCTTTTTTTTTTACCACTGGCCACTCTGTGTATACTTTTTGCCTATTGCACTGTATGAGGTAGAGATAATAGCACTTATCTCATTATTCACCTTAGTGGTCATTTTTCTAATACTTCACCATTCATAAGATGTTTGTTGAAGGTTTCTGGTAGATTCTTTTTATTAAATCATGACAAACCTTTATTTCCCAATCTTGCAAAGCAATTTTAAAAGTCTGAAATGGATTTGAGTGTTATCAAATGCTTTTTCAATGTCAAAGACTTGTTGTATTTTTCAATTTTTACTCAATGTGATTGTCGATATTCATGTAATTCCTAATATTTAGCCACATTTGTATCCCACCCCACTCTCTGTATGTGTGTGTGTGTGTGTGTGTGTGTGTGTATTTATTTATTTATATTTCAGGAGTATATTTGCTAGTATTGTTTAGAATTTTATACTTTTTTAAAATATATTTTACTGATTATGCTATTACAATTTTCCCAATTTTCCCCCTTTATCCCTCCTCCACCCTGCACCCCCAACCCTCCAGCATCCCCCCTTAGTTCATGTTCATGGGTTGTACCTATAGTTTTTTGAATTCTCTCTTTTCTATACATTCTTGACCTCTCCCTAATCTATTTTATGCCTACCAATTATGCTTATTCCCTGTACCTTCCCCCCAGTATTCTTCCCCGCCCCCCCGAAAACCCTCCATGTAATATCCATTTCTCTGATTCTCTTCCTGTTCTTGTTGTTTGCTTAGTATTTGTTTTCATTTTTTTTAGGTTCATTTGTTGATAGTTGTGAGTTCGTTGCCATTTTACTGTTCATAGTTTTTGATCTTCAATTTCTTAGATAAGTCCCTTTAACATTTCATATATTAAGGGCTGAGTGATAATGAACTCCTTTAACTTGACTTTATCTGGGAAGCACTTTATCTGCCCTTCCATTCTAAATGATAGATTTGCTGGATAGAGTAATCTTGGATGTAGGTCCTTGCCTTTCATAACTTCAAATACTTCTTTCCAGCCCCTTCTTGCCTATAAAATTCCTTTTGAGAAATCAGCTGACAGTCTTATGAGCACTCCTTTGTAGGTAACTCTCTCCTTTCTTGTTGTTTTTAAGATTCTCTCTTTATCTTTAATCTGGGGGTACCTAATGATTTTGTGTCTTGGTGTGTTCCTCTTTGGGTCCAACTTCTTTGGGACTCTTTGGACTTCCTGGAGGTCTACTTCCTTCACCAGATTGGGGAAGTTTTCCTTCATTATTTGTTCAAATAAGTTTTCAATTTCTTGCTGTTGTTCTTCTCTTTCTGGCACTCCTGTAACTTGGATATTGGAATATTTAGTGTTGTCCCAAAGATTCCTAAGCCTCTCTTCATATTTTTTAATTCTTATTTTTTCATTCTGTTCTAGTTTGATGTTGATTTCTTCTTTTCATTCCAAACCATTGCTTTGAGTCCTGGTTTCCTTCCTGTCACTGTTGGTTCCCTGAATATTTTGCTTTGTTTCACTTTGAGTATCTTTCATTTGTTCCTTCATTTTTCAACCAAACTCAGTCAGTTCTGTGAGCATGTTGATTACCAGTGTTTTCAATTCCACATCAGATATGTTGGCTATCTCCTTAACACTTAGCTCTTTGTCTGGAGTTTTGCTCTTTTCTTTCATTTGGGCCATATTTTTTTTGTGTTGAGGTACCTGTTAAGTTGTAAGGGGGCAGGGCCTTTGGTATTCACCAGGGCGGGGCAACCCTCTTTGCTGTGCTGCCTATGTGGGAGGGGTCAGAGAGAGAACAATGCAGCTCACCTGCTTGACTCTAGCCCCACTTTACAATAAACCCTCATGTGATACTGGGAGTTTCTTCCACTGTGGCAATGCCTGCCTTAATCCCCATGGAGTCTGAGTCTCAGTTTCCCATTCAGCCAGCCTAGCTGGTGGGTCTGCCACCTTGCCCCAGGTTCTCTCAGCCAGCCTGTCTGCCCATCTCCCTCCTACCGGTCTGATTGACTGTTTCTTTAATTCTTTGGTTGTTGGAGTTCCTTGTAGTTTGATTTTCTGGCACTTCTGATTGTTTATTGTTTTTAGATTGGTTGTTATTATCCTTTCAGTTGGGCAAGGAAGCACAGAGTTCCTACCTATGCTTCCGTCTTGGCCAGAACTAGAATTTTATACTTTTTAAAAAAGATTCTATTTATTTATTTTTAGAGAGAGGGGAAAGGAGGGAGAAAAAGGGGGAGAGAAACATCAATGTGTGGTTGCCTTTCACATGCCCCCTATGGGAGACCTGGCCCACAACCCAGGCATGTGCCCTGACTGGGAATTGAACCTGCAACACTTTGGTTCACAGCCTGAGCTCAATCCACTGAGCTACACCAGCCAGGGCAAATTTTATATTTTTATAATTCACCTAAATTATCCTCATAATATTGAATAATATTTTTCATTTGTGCTAGTAGTATCCAGTTGAGGTATTAAAATATGCTATCTTGTAAAATAAGTTATAGAGATTTTTACATTTTCCTGTCTCTAGATCAGTTTAAATAACTTAGATATTGTTAGTTTTGAATTTTAATAAAAATCAATGTAAAACCATTAGAACTTGATGACCTTCAGGAGTGGATATCTGACTACTTTTTCAGTATTTTCTATGATTGTGGGTCTCTTGGCTTTCCCACCTATGGATACTGAAGTGCAAGAATTATAACACGAGTAGTATTGGAGGGAAAGAGAGTTTTTGAGAAAGTGCCAATTCATAATATTTCAAAACATAAAAGAGAATGACAGAAAGGTAGATGGTTAGATTTAATCGCATACTCTCAAAAAAAAACTAAAGGAAAAAAAAAAAAGAAAGAAAGGAAGGAAGGAAGGAAGGAAGGAAGGAAGGAAGGAAGGAAGGAAGGAAGGAAGGAAGGAAAATATAGACTGGGGGAGAGAAAGGGAGATAATTATTTAAATCTCAAGAAAGAGGAAGACATCTAAACCACCTGAGCTCAAGGAAGAGGTTGTGGGAGATGACATTTTTTCCATTTAGCAAGGTATCAATCAGAAGCAATATTTTTACTATAAATAGGTATCTTACTTCTATAACCATCAGAGAAGAAAGCAATGCCCTGGAGGATTTTGGTAATAGTGTGACATGTGTTCCAGAGAATACAAGAGAAGGATGTGCAGGTCAGGAGAGGAGAAAGATTAGGTGAATTTAGGGAATGTGCATACATGGATAAAAGTCTCTGTGTTGAAAGATGACCTAGCAGTTGAGTTTCTAGTGAAGATTAAAGTAATAGAAATGTAGGACATTGATGAGATCAGACCTGATGGATTTTTAGGAAGACTGATCATACAGCTATGAATATTACTGACATTTTTTAAGAGATGGACATGTAGGAAATGTTTTGCAGGAACATGTAGCATTCCGTTTTAGTCTACAGTTCAGTCCTGCAGTCCCTGTGTGGAGACCACCCGAGAGAGGAATAGCAGTAGTACACAGAAATCTGTACTCCTAGGCAACTTCATTAAGAGCATTCCCAGCTCTTAAATCTCTGATTATGTTGTCCACAAACACAATACATCCAACACAACAGCATTCGAGGTTCTTGTCTCTGACTCCGGTTATTTTTACTTACCTTTCATCCCCTATGCTCATAGTTATTTACCACAATCTCAAACCAAACATTCCACTCAACTGCCATTTCCTATCTGTCCTGTTGACCCGGTCCAGTGACCAGATACCATTAATTCCAATCCTTTCACATTTCCAATTCATAGACTCAGTATCTGACACTCTCACACTACCTTTAATTCTTTCCTCACTTGACTGAAATTTCCTGGTCCAACATAGCAATCACTCTCTCAAACACATCCTGTCCCAGTTTTCAACATTTGCTTTCATCTGTTCTACTCATGTGGCAAAAATGCAATTCTTGCTAAATTCTTCTACTCTTCACCTGCATAGTTGAAGAGAAACACACAGCAAACTGGCCTGATTTATTTTAAATTTATGGCCAACGACCTCCAATGGGATCATGAAGCACTCCTTCATTTCTCTAGCCAATTCATATCTCTCTTGCCAAGATGAATATTTCATACCTGTTTTGTTTTCCTTAAATCTATAAGACATCCTCTCCACTCAGTTTCTAAGAAGGTTATTTTGTTTTTTAATTAATCAAACAAATACAAACCATTAATGGAATTTCTACATGACCCAATGATGTTTTTGCCTACCTTTTCCTTTACCTGATTGTGATCAATCTCCTGCCTCAAAAGATAAATAACTATTCTGGTTTCTGCCTAGGGCCAACTTATTCAGTTGAAATATTGAATTCTATCCCATCCTCAGGTATATCTGACATTTTCATAATTAAAATTAAAAATTTGGTGGCCTTTTAAAAAATAATAATAAACATTATCCTCTGAGTCATTTTTGCAATGTTATTATCATCCTTCCTCCCTTGAGCAGTTATTTGCATAGAGGAATTTATTTAATAATTTCTATATCACATAAGAGGAGCAGGAAAGTGAAGGGTAACCTTAGGGATAGGAAAGAAGAAATCCTTCAAAATCACAATAATAACCATGGCTGATGTGCCCAGTGGTTGGAGCATTATCCTATAACCAAAGGGTTATGGGTTCAGTTCCCAGTCAGGACACATACCTAGGTTGCAAATTCATCCCTTGTCTAGGCCCAGGTGTGTGCGACCCTGTTCCAGATGCATTCAATCCTTAGGCACAGTGTGGATCCCCAGTCTGGGTGCAGACCAAGAAAACCAATCAGAGCTTCTCTACCATTAGTGTTTCTCTCCTTCCCCCCCCCTCACTTCTTCTCTCTTTCTAAAAAAGCAAATCAAAATGTCCTTAGGTGAGGATAAAAAACACATAATGGTGTCTAATTGAACATATTGATTTTTTTCTTCTTAACTAGTTCAACTAGTTTATTTTTAATTCTTATAAGCAAAATTTAAGCAATTATCCCAGTATCAGAAGCCTACAAGTTGAAAAAAAGTTTTAACTAATATGAAAGAAGTTTAATTTTCCAAAAGTGAGATAAATGCTGAATTCACTGGAGCAGTGGTCTTTCTTTGAGAGGTCTTGGTGTGTATCTTATTATTTAGGTGGCAGCGTCCATTATGTCCAGGGGTAAAAAGGCCCTTTCCTCTTTCACTAAACCTATTATCATTACTTGCACAACAACCTGTTATTCAATGCCTCTTAGGTTCCATAAAGCTTTTATATACAAATATGATTTGGTGCACGCTTTGATATTTCAAAATTTTATTTTTGTTAACTAAAATATGATAACTGTATTACATATCCTATTAGTATTGCCATAGATCAGCCTGTTGACTTCTAAAATTGATAAATGCCTGTTTCTAATGCCTATGATTTACTACATCTTATTGTCATTAATTGATATGTCAAAATATGTAAGTATGTCATTGTTTTGATGTATTTTTATGGATAATCTTCAACAATTATTATTTCTATTTTCTATTGAAGAATGATATAACATATGTATATTTACTCTTGCCTGCTATTAACAGTGTTATCACATAAAAGAAAAAAAGTATTTTCTAACTTGTGCTGAAGTAGGCATAGTAAATTATCATAGTTCTCATTTAAAGTCTATCATAGTTCTAGACTTCTGAATTGCTTCCTAGCTAAAAAGAACTTCTAGTCAATCTAATCTTGTTCAAACGTATGAAAATATAGTTTCTCTGTACATCAGTCAGAGTTCTTAGAGAAAACATATTCGTGTAACTCTAGTCACTTTGTTTTCTAAATCATTTGTCAGTTTTGACTTAGTTCAACTGTATTAACTAAGATAAACATTTTTTAAATTTTTTCTTATTGTTGTTCAATTGCAGTTGTCCTCATTTTCCCCCATTGCCCTCCTCTGCCCTGCCTTCCCACATTCAATCCTCCCCCTAGCCCCCACCCCACTGTCCTTGTCCATGGGTCTTTTACGTACATGTTCCTTGACTTGACCCTTCCCCTTCTTTCTCCCATTATTCTCCTTCCCTCTCCTCTCTAGTAACTATCAGTTTGTTCTCTAGTCCATGTCTCTTGTTCTATTTTGCTCACTTATTTTGTTTTGTTGATGAAGTTCCACTTATAGGTGAGATCATATGGTGAGTTTTTCACTTCCTGGATTATTTCACTTAGCATAATACTCTTTAGTTCCATCTATGCTGTCAAGAAGGGTAGGAGTTTCTTCTTTCTTCCTGCTGTGTAGTATTCTCTTGTCTAAATGTATCATGGTTTTTTGATCCACTCATTTACTGTGGGCACTTAGGCTGTTTCCAGCGCTTGGCTATTGTAAATAGTGCTGCTATGAACTTTGGGGTGCAGAGGTTCTTTTGAATTGGTGTTTCAGGATTCTTAGTGTATAATCCCAATAGTGGAATCCTTGGGTCAAAAGGCAATTCCATTTTTAGTTTTTTGAGGAAATTCTGTACTTTTTCCACAGTGGCTGCCCCAGTCTGCATTCCCACCAACAGTGCACTAGGGTTCCCTTTTCTCCACACCCTCTCCAACACTTGTTGTTTGTTGATATGTTAATGATGGCCATTCTGACTGGTATGAAGTGTTACCTCATTGTAGTTTTAATTTGCATCTTTTTAGTTCAACAGAAACAAACGAAATTGTCAGTGTAGGGAAGTACTGGAATGGTTTTCTTTTAGATAGCTTAGTTATGAATTTTGTCCCTTAGAACTGTGTAAAAAATATTGTGTTAATTCTTCCATAGAAAGCACGTTAGTAACATTTAAAACTCTAGCCCTGACCAGTGTGGCTCAGTTGGTGGGTGTCATTCTGCAAAGCAAAAAGTTGAGGTTCTGTTCCAGTCAGGGCACATGCCTGTGTTGCTGGTCACATTCAGGAGGCAACTGATCAATGTTCTCTATCATATTGATATTTCTCTCCCTCTTGTTCTCCCTTCCTTCCTCTCTCTAATAAATAAATAAATAAATATTTAAAAAAGAAAATGGTAAAAGCAAAATATAGAATTTTATGCTCATTTCCTCTATTGTCTACTCTTCATCATATTTATCTACCTTCTCTTTCTTATAGTCTATTTTTAAAAGTATCTTGATGAGCAATTAAATTTCCTAATGTTTTGGTTCTAATATTATTTAGTTTTAAAAAGTAAACATATAAAATAAGATCACCAAACAATTCCCTCAAGCCAAATAAATATGTGCTATTTGCAGTGTGCAAAGAATCCACATATTTTTGGACTCAAAATGTACTGTACCAAAATCATATATTTTCAAGTAACTTAAAATTTGTAATAGTTCAAACAGAGGTCAGGGCATTGCAAGTTGGTGCCATAAACACATATTTCTATTATATTTACAACCATAAAATAATTATGTGTTATTTATTTTTTAACATTTATAACATGTTTATAACAAAATACTACATACATTTTTTAGTGATTATTGGGTAAAATCTATCTAATGAGGACCAATTTCATGTTCTTATAATAATTTTTTTAAATAGCTCTGAGAACAGTAGTAGGAACCTTCAAAAAAACAAACCCACTTTTCTTTGAATTCATAAGTGACAAAGCTAAATTCTTCAGTGTTTGTAATATTAAGCTCAGAATAGCTAAAATAACTTCCAATATGTGTGATTATGTCATATAGCACTTAAGAAAAGTGTTCATGTTTCTATTTAAGAAGACACTTTCATTTACTCGAGTTTGTTTACCTCATGTTATTTTATTTTCTGATTTGGAATAAGTCATTTTTAAGTAATTTCATTTTGGCAGTGCCAATCCTCCTAACATTTTTTTTACGTATTCCTCCACTTTGTCAAAACTTCATCTCTTGCTTACTTGACCTTTTGCTCTTAGGAGCAAGGAGAATCTTACATTTAGCTTCTTGGACAGTTTGACTTGCCTTCTCGTCCATCATAACCACAAAGGGGAGGCTTCACCACTGTTTGGAATCACATACCTGACCTGACCCAGAAACTTGGGGCTTTAATTGCCATGTCACTGCCAATTTGGTGTATTTAGACACTAATGAACTGTCTCCTCTATCTCTAGCAGATAGAAAGCTCTGTCCTTAACCTTCCCCCTATGTACAAACTTCTTATGCCCCACTGTTAACATTGTGTATACTGTCAATTTCTGAGGGCAAGACATAAACATTTCTACTTAGAGAATGATGTTATACCTTTTAATATTAAGTCTATCTTTAACTAGAAAGAATTAAACTACTATATCTGCCTACTAAACTGAACAAATGATCTTTTCAGTCATAATGCTGCCTCAAACTTTGAGTTTCCTTTTAATTTTATTACTTGAGTTTAGAATTTTAGAACTTTTTTGTATATTGGAGTTTTGAGGATATATTAACTAAATTTTGCATTGCATGTAACAAATATGCAAATATTCACAAGACAAATAATAAAATGAGAGATTTTTATGTTTGAAATAAATTCTTTAGGTGAACATATTTGATATAAATGTTTTTTCATATATTAAAATGTATACACTTTTACCTTCAATTCTTAAATCTTAGCATAAGTTCTATTTTGTTGATGAATTTAGTAATTAGAATTTTATCAAGTCCATGAATTAAAATTATATTGTTAAAATTATGGTTTTATATAATTTAGTTGATATAATTTTCTTATTCTGGTAATATTGTTGATTGGGAATTATTTATGTCTCCATTAGACAGAACTGTTTACGTCTAAATTTTTCTGGGACTTGAGCCCAGTGATTTTGATGACAAATACTTGAGAACATTCGGGAAAATTTTTAAACTTTTAGGGAATTTCTGGGTACTTTCAAAATACGATTTATAAGCTTGAAATTTTGAAATATACAGAAATCAAACCTTGACCTCTGTTGTCATAAATTTCTGTACCATTAATGATTGAGGCAAGGGATGCTGAACTACACTTAGGATTTTGTCCACAGTGTGGACAGCTGTCACTACTCTGTGTGACGAATGAGCATTTTATCCCTGAGGCCTTGTAGATCTTTTGGTTATAGATGGGTCTAAAAATATGGTGGACTATGTGTCCAAAATGAGTGCCTAGTTTGCATATGGTATATAAACAATATGCAAAGTTGTTGTCATTTTAATTTCATATTTATAATAGATCTATCAGTAGTTGGAATAGGATTAAAATTTAGATACACATTAAAAATGCTAATTATATTCTTCTGTAAATGCATAACATCAAAAAACAGCTGCTTTCACAAAAAGTGCTGGCTTTAACTTACATTAAAGAGAGTTTCAGCAGTTTTGTAAAACTTTGGAACATCCCAGTGCATTTTTTAATGATTTTTATGAGTCTTGGAAATTCTGTTCATGAAAATATCTAAGACATAGGAGACTCATCTCCTTAAAAAAAAAGACAGAGGGTATGAGACTCACATCAATACTGAGCATGCAGAAAAATCAGTCCATGCTCCAAGTGCAGATGTCCATTTAGAGTGCGGACACAGTAGACCAACCTACATGACTTGAGTCTGAACAGACAAATTCCAGGGGAATGAAAGTACCAGTTAGAGCTAGAAAACCTGAAGTTCAAATTGATCTTGTCAATGTGTATCATTCCTTTTTTTGCATGGATTTCCTAGTTACCTGGTTAAACTAAAAGTTCTGCAAGAACAGAGTAGCCTCTCATTTTTCTTTTTAATTTTTAAGAGTTGGATTTGAAATACTGAGTCTATATGTTGAGCAAATTAGAGAATAATTAACACGGAATCTTTCACTTCAATTAATGTCCAATGAAAATATCCACTGTTGACACCAACCATATTGTCATACATTTCATCTACTGTTCATTAAACAATGGATAATATATAACATAAACTGCTCATAAATGACTCATTATAAAATGTTCACTACAGTTTTTATCCCTTTGTAGTTCTTTTATCTGGGTTTCTGAAATGTTTTCACATCAGCACACTCCTGATGGTGAGAAGACTACTTTATCACAAAAGGGTCTGAATAGAAATGTGTGCATTGTCCCTCAAAAAAGGCATGAGAGCTCATTCATTTCCCCCATGGAACTAACTATAGCAAGTATTACATATCACAAGATCTTTTAGGGTACTTTATTATCTAATTTAAATTACTATATTCATGGAGAGAATATGGGATAAAACACTGCTATAAAATAAACATATTATGAAAATTACATGTATGTCTTATTTATATAAAAGATATATTTTTAAAGTACTAGTTTATCATTTGAACTGCCTTCATACTTTTAGTTAACCTTTAGCACAATTAAATCACATAAGGCATCCCAAATAAGAAGACAAATAAACAATGCCAACAGGTATAATTCAATAAATTCATTTAAAAATAAATACTAAGTTATAATTATAAAGCACCTACATCTAAAAAGATGTGTAGAATTTATAGTGGAAACTTTAATATGTATAAAGAATTTATAGTGGAAACTTTAATACACATAAAGCATAATTCATTATATAAATACATCAGTTGCTATGTTCTCAGAAAACATTATGAGATAAAAAACAGCTTACATGCTAAGATCCTGTATTGAATGATTTTGTGATGTTTACTAATGTACATGAACAATTTCCAGTTTAAGTTTGGATGAAATATATATAAACATATTCAACAGATACCTCCCCTAAATTTAGTTCTAGGAGGAATTTTACTTAATCTTAATCACTTTAGTGATTTTCTTACATTTGAAAACAGCAAGTTTTATTCCAACTGTATGTATAGTGGTGTGAAGAATCATTAATTTAAATTCTCTGTGTATTTAGGGTCATTTTAAGTTCCTTGATAATATAAATATTTCTTAGATATACATGCTCTGCTATACACAGTTTGGAAAGGAAAGGAGTTTTTCTAGCTGGCATTTAATTATATTCCATGCCAGGAACAGTGGATATTTAAGAACAGAGCCCTGTCTTCCATGTGTTTGATGGGAGAAAAGAATGAATCATGTGTCAACCCTAAGATGTGGAAGAAGGGTAATTGGACACCCATTTAATGTTTCCAAAATCACTAATGACAAATGCTAGGTGTATGCAACCATTCCTCTGCTTTATGCAAAAGGAAAATCTCTTTTTTATAGCCAGTCTTTTTTAAAAGATTTTATTTATTTATTTTTAGAGAGAAGGAAGGGAGAGAGAAAGAGAGGGAGAGAAATATCAGTGTGCAGTTGCCCCTCACATGTCCCCTTCTAGGGACCTGGCCTGGAATATAGGCCTGTTCCCTGGCTGGGAATTGAACCAGTGACCCTTTAGTTTACAGGCCGGCACTCAGTCCACTGAGCCATACCATCCAGGGCAGGGGTGGAGAACTTTTGACAGAGCTCATGATCTGATATATAAAAGCCTGTTCACAATTTATTTCTCAGTTGTTATTATTTTCTTAAAGCACGATGCTTGAAGAAAGCCAAATCTAATCTAATTCTTGAGCCAAAAACATTCAAGCTCACCCCTCTCCCATGTGGCTCAGGTGGTTGAAATGTCGTCCTATAACTAAAAGGCTGTGGATTCAATTCCTGATCAAGGCATATATATACCCAGGCTACAGGTTCCATCCCCAGGGTGGTCACATACTGGAGGCAATCAATTGATATTTCTCTCTCATATCAATGTTCTTCTCTCTCCCTTTGTGTCTCCCTTTCTCTCTAAAAGCAATGAAAAAATGTCCTCGGGGGAGGATAAAAAAAATAAAATAAAGCATTTGAGCTCACATATGTGGAGATGATTATTGAGTAAATGAAGAAAATATCATAGTACAATAATATAACTAATGTAAAATGTATTTATATTTAAACACCTCCTGCTTAGGATTTAAAAATTAAATTATTTCTTAGACATATACCTTACTTCACTAGCATTTGATGATACACTAACATTTTAAGTTATGCTTTTTAAACTATTCAATTTATTTCATAACTATTTTCTTTCCATAGAAAGGATGATCCTCTAAATTCTAAGGGTATGACCTTGACATCTACATAGATTTATTCAACAAGGGCAGGTACTAATTTTTACTAACCAAACTTTTATTGAACACCTCTGGAGGGCGAGACATTGTTCAAGGTGAACTACATAGAAAAGCCACCACAGGAGAATGTGGTCAAGCTCACATTCTCCTCCTTTCACTAGAGTGTGGTCAATTTTACATCTTTCTACTTCATAGTCATACCAATTATTATTTAGAATTAGATCAATATTAAATATTAATTATTGTACTTATTACTATGTATTTTTTACCCATTAGTATATATTTTTGAAGCATAAAGGAAGGTTTATTCCTCTGGAGCTATATTCATGGCTGATTTTATGACCCTCTTCGTAGAAATGGACCCTTTCCCAAAGTTTGTCTAAGTTGACTTTAAGCTTAGGTGAGATGGAGAAGATCCTTTTGTCATATTCACTGGAAAGTGTGTCACTTTAGGTGGTATCATAATGTGACAATGTGAGTAATAAAGAAGTTAGCCAAATCATTAAAATTATTGTCAATATGAACAAAACCTGGATTGTCACACTTTCTCAAAACTCTGGAAGATGTTTTCTTTTGTAGCCCTTGACAAGAATTAGAAACAATGAACTTAATATTGGTGGTTTTAAAACTCCAGTAGGGAAAGTGACCTGCAGGTTAAGGCTGGAATTTGGGACCAGTGCTGCCAGCCTATATGTAAAAACAAAACAACACGTTACAAGAGAAGCTGTTGTTGATTATTATGAAATAAACATTCCTGTGGTTCATTTGAAGGCAAATCTGTAGTAGTCAGCAGAGGATACATGTGACCACATCTGAGGCATGGAAATTCCCAGTTCCTGTGCAATGAGAAACTAGTGCCCCGGCGACACAGATGAAGAAAAGATGGTGTCAGGCTCTTTCCTCTCCATCTGGCATTTTATAGCAGCTCTGCCCACAGTTACTCTTAAAGGAAAATAGAAGGAAGAAAAATATTTTCATAGTCTTGAGTTGTTTAGGCTGAATGCTGTAAGCCAAATTATTGCTTAAGAATAAATTAAATCCTGAATGAAAAAGTCCAAACAAATAAGATACACTCGAGGGAAACCTCTTACTGTAATGAGATCCTGAGTTAATCTGACTTGCCCAGGAGCAACAAGCTAATGATACCAGTCCCCAGCATGAGGGTCGATATGTATTTTGTCTTTGTTACTCAGTAGTAATTTGCAACACTCCCAGTATTCTCTCTACTTTCCCTAATTTATTTTTATTGATAAACATATCCCCAAATAAAATATTATATATTTAACTTTTTGTTTTTGTTTGTATTCTTTCTCTGGCATTGGAATATAAGCTTTACAAGGGCAAGGATTTGGAAATGTTGTGTTTCATTTTATTTTATTTTTGTTTGTTTGCTTTTATATGTGTTCTTATGTATTTGTTACACTTAGAACATCTCATTTTTTACTGCACTCAGACTTAGAGGTAGAAGCTCTCAAAGAGGACAGCCCACATCTCTTGGTAATCTGTTCCTGGCGTTTTTTCTTTGGACTCCTTCCTTCTCTTAGCCAAAAGTTCAACATATTCTGTGGCTTCTTTCTTATTTTTCTTAGTACTTTGTTTCTTCGGAGCAATGCACCGATGTTTGTGTTGCAGGACATGTGAAGTAACAAGACGCTGAATCTTGGGTGCTTTGGTCCTGGGTTTCTTGCCTTCTCTGTTTAGGTGCTTTCTCACAACATACTGGTAGACATCTTCTTCTTTAGAGAGATTGAAAAGATTGCAGATTCTGCTAGCTCTTTTGGACTCCAGGCAACTAAGTACAGTAGTATCAGTGAGGCCAGGAATATCTTTTTTACAATGACCAAGTTGAGAACAGTGAGGCTGGCATCCACAGTGGAACCCCTAACAGATTGTGCTTTCTCTCTCTCGTCCTCCTCAGCCCATAACAGGAATGCCCCTTGCTTAGCAGCAGGTGGACATGACCATGGATCAGGGCACCCTGCTTCATGAGAAAACCTTGTTTATTGTTCCTATCACTGATCTGAACCACATAACACTTCCAGTCTCCTCCCAGAGCATCAGCAGCAACTTCTGTGGCCATACACTTCTCATAAAAAGTATCAAGTTTGTGTTGAACAATCTACTTCAGCAAATTTCTGGCAGCCAGTGTTTGGGAAAGAAATGTTTGACTTCATCATGAAGCCACCAACTGCCTCCAAGGTGCCATGAAGAACAGCTGTTCCATTTTAAATCCATGGCTTATAGTAAGAACTCAACATATATCTGTTAAAGTAATAACAAATGAATTATCTTTATTTAAATTTAATACAGGGATATGAGAGCTTATAGACAATGTACAATGCAACAAATATTTATTCCAGATGCATGCTAGATAATAAAAGACACTTTTAAGTCCTAAAAAAGTTTTGTTAATTATCCTTTTTTCCCCCCAGGTACTTGAGAAATATGACTCTTTTCTTTTAAGACACTGTTTAATACAGTCTAATAAATGTTCACATATGTAATTTACATATATGCATACATTTGATCACATGTAAGTTTCTAGTACAGATTATTTTCCCTTTTGCCTATTTGGTTCCACCCTGAACTTTTTCTTCCTCTTTTCCCCTCCCTCTCAGCACACATACTTAAACACCATAAAATTTATCTTTCTCCTCCAAAACACATGGTGATTTCTGTAGAAATGAATTATGTACCTTTTATTATATTTTAAGTTTTTTAAGGGTTAACTTACAAATGACATTGCTGAAAAAAAACTTATTGTATCCTTAAAGATGTATGCATAATTATGCTAGGATAAAGATATGATCAAAAAATGGAAATTTTTTTAGAAAAATTTCTTCTCATACAGAGACTACAGAAAAATGTATGAGCTATGGAAAAAGTTATTCTTCAAATTTGTTTCAATGAATTTTTTCCTACTGTTATTGCTAAATGTAACAATTACATGTACAGGCAACCTGGAAAAACCTATTAACCAAGATATAATTGAGATATACTTCCTTCTAATAATCTTTAAGACTTAAAATCTAGATAAAGAATGATTTATAAAAGATTTTTTCTCCCAATTATAGTACCAATCTCTTCATCTCCTTAGTCATCAAGCCTGCCAATTCCACACTTTTCTCACTGCCTCCACCTGCTGGCAAGAGAGATTGACAATTCCTCATCCCTTAGCTCATAGGGTCTAGGATTCAAGAACTGGCTCCTGTAGTCCATTTAGTCTAAGAACGCGTCTTAGTTGTTCTTGAATTTTTTTTATTTTATTTTAATCATTGTTCAAGTACAGTTTTCTCCCTTTTACTCCCATTCCAGCCCACTGTTCTTGAATTTTTGATCTGCCTGTTCTTTTACTTGGATTTTTCCCATGAGTGTAAGCCTTCAAGGACAGCAAAAACCTCATGTTTTGTACTCCCAGAACATATTGTTGCTCAGTGTGACTTTGTGACTGAATTTGCTTCTTGCCTTTCTGCTGCCACCAACTGCTAATTCTACTTCATATTTCTCTTGCCCATGACTAACTGTGGTAGAGGTGCCCTTTAAGCTCTTTAGTTTTTCTCCTTAGTGCAAACTTTCTTAAGACTTTGGAAATGTAGCCTCTGTAATGAAAAAATATTTCTTTAGAAAACATGCAAGCTACCTCCAAAGTTTTCTTATATTTTTTTAGAGAAAGAAATACTAAATTTCAGAGCTTTACTTAGTTTCATGTTATCCTGGACAATAATTCACAAAAATCTGGGTAAGATAAATGGAGTGGGAATGTATTGGGGAGATCAATGGTTCAGCCACACTGTGTAGAGGACACCAGAGAACAGCACCATGATTTTTCTCTTTGTTCTTTAGTTGCTCTGCCACAGGCCCTACACACTGGAAAAAGAAGGCATTATTGTCAGGATACATTGAGGGTAATGAGAAAAGAAAGGACAAGGCAGCTGTGTATTGGGGCACATGAAAGAGAGGGCATAGAAAAACACCAGTTAAGACTAAGTAGTGTTAGGGACAGTTTTCATCTTCTGACTCTTGAAAATATAACATGAATTTTTAACATATTCACATTTTCTCAAGGGCCAGAATATGTGAAAATAATAGGATCAATTCCCACCAGTCCATGTGATAAAATTCTACCTTAGTTTAAGAGTGCAGAAAGACTGTAACCAGTCTAGAAGAGGGGCCATGACCCAAACCCATATTTCCAGACTCCTGCTGAGGACTACCTAATTAAAAATCAGATATCCATCTTACTTTTCACCAGGATACTACCATTACTGGAAAATATAATTCACTTGTAAAAACTCAAAATAAACCTTGAGGATTTTACCCTGGCTGATGTGGCTCAGTGGATTGAGCACTGGACTGTCAAGCAAAGGGTCACTGGTTCAATTCTCAGGCAGGGTACATGCCTGGGTTGCAGGCCAGGTCCCCAGGAGGGGGCATGTGAAAGGCAAACACATGCCTTTCAAGAGAGGGATGTTTCTCTCCCTCTCTTTCTCTCTCCCTTCCTCTCTCTCTAAAAATAAATAGATAAAATGTTTTTTAAAAACCTTAAGGATTCTTTATATTAAACATAAATTGCTATAAATGTTCTACACATTTCTTGTTTAAATTTTTCAATAAGCATTCATTTATGAGCTCAGAAAAGCCAAAATGTTGCCCTTAGATTCCCACTAAAATATCTGTCAGTGTCAATGCAGTAAATTCTGGTACCCACATCCCCCAAAATTTAGACCCTAGAGTTAACTAAAATTTTAATATCTTAATAGCTTTATTTTTCTCATTAAGTCATAGTTTTGAAGACAACTATAAAGAAAGATGGATAACTATCAGTAAAAACTAGCAATTATGTTCTTCTCCATAGCTTGCATTTGTTAGAGCAGTCAGACAGAAAATGAACTGCTTTTCCTAAACTCATCATGAATATGTGATGAGATTATATGAGATTTAAAAAACATGCATAATGGTGTCCTGTTTATTATTGTAGTTCACAGATGAGTATAAAGAGTTGTTATAAAATCTACTAGAAATTTTCATGTCAAAAACTAGCATAATGCATTTTTGTCTTGTAAGACTCTTCTTATGGGGGATAAAATCAATAATGAAAATAAACAGTTACCTTTAAAATATATTTGCATAAAAGTATATCATTTGAGCTCTAGTCAGGTGGCTCAGTTGGTAGGAGCATCATCCCATACACCAAAAGGTCACAAGGGTTCTCTTCAGGTTAGGGCACAGACCTAGGCTGTGGGTTGGATCCGTGGTCACTGCCCGTACAGGAGGCAATCAATTGATGTTTCTCTTTCACATTAATACCTCTCTCTCTCTCCTCCTTTACTCTCTCTCTAAAATCAATGAAAATATATAACCTTGGATAAGAATTTAAAAATTATATTGTTTGATTTAAATATTTATATATGTTTTATAATCATATGTAAGATAGACTATATGACCTACATATAATTCAATGCAATATTTGTAAGATTTGGGCATATCTAATACATTTCACTAAAAAAACTTTATTAAAAATAATGTTAATGCAACAGACATTTCAAAAGAACCTCTTGATTATTAGATTTTAGCTGCATAGATACACTACATCTTGCTGACAATTCATTAACTTTAATTGATAATAATTATGATTATTATGTGTTTTTTAAAACCTGGAATATATATGTTTATGTATATATACATATATGCCAATTTATCTCACAGCAACAATATGTGATAGGTTCTGTCATTGTCACCTTGTATCTAGATCATGAAATATGGAACAGGAAAGTTAAGTAATTTGCTCAGAGTGCAGAGCGTAAATGGCCTTGTTGGAATTACTGACTTGGCAGTCTGAACTCCAGAATCTATTTTCTCAACCATGTTGCTAACAACCTCTGATAATATTATTATTTAAATATTCATCCCTTTTCCTCACTATGCTACGGATTTGACTGTACCTACCTTCATTTCTATACAGATATCTCCCAGTTTGACTGCAAGTGTATTGAATGATTCATTTTGAATTTTTAAGTCTATTTAGTTAAAAACCCATTAGACCAGAGTAATTTAGTTATTATAAAAAATAGTAGCATTTAAGTTAATTTCATGCCTTTCTAACATGAAGATGATAGAGTTTCCTTCAGTAAAGCAAGTACTTTAGATCTTTATTGTTAATAAAGTTAGATTTCTCAATTATTTTACTTCTTTCAGCTTTTGTCCTTCTCTTTTTCAGTCTCTCACTTTGTAGCCAATAACAGATAAATACAACCAAGTCATTGAGTGCAAGAGATGTGGCTTTCCATCATAGGTAAACAATACAGCCAAAATTAAAACTTTTGACTTCTCAAAGATTCATTTAACAATTTAATAATACTGAGTGCCCACTATGCGCTGAGCACCCTGCTAGATACTGATAATTGCCACCATAATAAACAGTCTAATGGAGAACAGAGTCATTAATTAAACTGTTAAGGAAAATGACCCTCACAGATATTGGTACATGACCTTTTTAACTTAATACCATGTTTCAAATAAGTCAAAAGTCATAGATAAATTGTCAATCCTAATTTTAAAAAAATACGTCTCTAATTTCTTTTTGTAACATTCATTTTTCTGTCCTTTGGACAAAGTTTTGTGGGTATGAATTAGCATTGAAAATTTAATTTGTATCTACTGCTTGGCAACCCAAACATTTTGGTACTGTTCCAACTTTAATTCCTGAATAAAATGCTAAAAGGTGGTTCACCTCCAAAGAACATTCTCAGCTTAGACCCAGATAGATCAGTCATTAGTGTGACACCATCTTCTAGGAGAAAAACTAGGTGATCAGTGTGACTAAATGTCACAGTGGAATGATTCTCAAATCCACAGCCTTGCCAAGTTTGTCAACACAGCCTCACACTGTCTTTTTTTCTTGTGGCACTTACACTCAAACAGTGCATTAAGCAATTCTCTTAAATTATTTTTTATGAGTAGCTGCTACTCAAGAGGCACAGAGAAAGCACTGTTAGAGGTGAAAGGTTAATTTTAGAAAAAGAGATCAATCACATATATGTGTGAAAAGTATAATTAAAGTTTCTCCTTAAAAGTTTTACTTATTCTACTCTTCCTGTTTCATATATACTTGTTTATGAGGAACCTGTTTGCTAGGAAAGATGAAGGGAATTATACCTTCCAGCAGAATAGTCAATGTTCCAATAAAGAATTTGGTACATTATGTCGTGATGATTGATTTTGATAAAGGTAAAATAACTTTAATAATCTTCAAAATGTTAATTAAGCTGATTCCTTAAATTACCAGAATCTAATCAATCTTTAAAATTTTCTTCTTGTTTATTTTTTTAAAATTTTGACAATAAATATTTTGAGCATTGACCTATGGAGCCCTATCTAAGCACATAGAAATTAATCCAACAAGGTTTCATATATATGTGACAATAATATGCTTGCACAATGGAAATGAGTTTACAAAGCTCAACAGAATGTGATCTTAGTTGAATTTGGCCTCATTGCAATGCCCTTCTCTATTCTAACTCTTAGTTGATCATTTTTTAAACTGACATTTTAATTTAACATGTTTCAGAATCCTTTTAGTTCTTGGATTTTGTTGTTAAAATTATAGCCTCATAAATCTAGATTATTAAACTGAAAATTTAAGACAATTTTACCTTATGTAAAACTTTCATTCAGTCTTTGTAGAGATAAGAAGTAAAGATTCCAGAAGAAAAAATATATATACTTTTACATTTTCCTCTTATTATCATACAATTTACTCGGAAGTTCTGGACTTGAAATCAGGGAGAAAGGGCATCCTAGATTTTCTTCTCAAGAGCTCTGTAAACTTAAGCAAGGTTCTTGTCCAACTTCTATTATGTTTCTGAAGACCTAAAGTCATCATGCAGTCAAGTTTATGGAACACTAATGTAACTGAAATGCAGGCCTGGCAGCCTGCCACTATGAAAGCCAACACTTGAGGGGCAGGTGCTGATGTAAAGGGAAGTGATTTATTTTCCAGTGCAGCAACCTGGAAGATGAGGGACTCACATCTCAAAGCCCATCTCCCCATCTCATTGGAGGGATGGGGGAACAGAACAAAAAAAATAAAGTGAGGTAGTTGAAAGGTTCTTTACGTGCAGATGAGCACAGTTCATTCCAACGCAAGTGATCATCCAGGATGTGCAACATCCTGCTTCAGTTATGCTGACTCCACATCATCCTGGCTCCACTGTTGACAGTCGGCAAATTTTCTGGAGCTGGGGTACCTAAAGGTAGGAGTCTGTATCTTTTGGAGTTAGTTCCTAGGATTCTTACACAAACATGCTGTTTATCTGTAAGCTACATATTAGTCAGAATCAGCATTTAAAGAAATGATGTTAAAAGAACAATGGGGTGATTATTGTTCCCTGTTATAATTTTACACTGTTACACTGGTATGAAACTAAGACTTAACGATCACTACTAGTAGTAAAATATATGTAAGCGTAGGTCAAAGTATTTATAAGCTTTCTTCATCTTATATATTCACTGGTCTCATCACAGAAACGTTATGTCATTGTCCTATTCAAGGTGTTTTAATAATCTAGTTGGAACAATGTTCTAAAAGTCTGTGACATTTATTAACTCATTAGCTGCTACAGAAACCATTAAATGTAAAGAAACAAATAAAGTGTCAGTAATCCATATATGAGCCTGTTGAACATTAGCAAACATGAGTCTATTAAATTATCTATTCTTTATACACTTATGAAATGATGAAAAAACAGAAGTTTTTGTTTGAATCAAGGCTAGGAGCTTTAGAAATCATATATTGTACATTGCAACAATAGACATTATTTAAAGTTTAAAATGAATATATATCATAGACAATTGATAATTAAAACATTTTCCATGGCATTTTCTATAAAGAAAGGAGAAGTGTAGTATACTTATTTCAAGAAGAGATACTTGGATGTTCTGGCCAGGATGGAGGTGTAGGTAGAGACACTTCACTTCCTTACACAACCAAAAGAAGGATAATGACCAATTTTAAAACAATAAATAGCTAGAACTTCCAGAATAGCAAACTGCATCGAACTCTGACAACCAAGGAGTTAAAGAAACATTCATCCAGAATGGTGGGAGGGGCAGAGATGGGCAGCTGGGCAGAGAGGATTCATAGCAAGGCAGTGAACCATGAAGGCAAGGAGGGGCTGGCTCACTGGGAAACAAATGACTCAAAAGCTCTAGCAGAAAAATACTGTAGAGGTTGCTAAGGCAGGAGAAACTCCCAGTTTCACAGAAGAGTTCCTTGCAAAGTGGGACTAGAGCAGAGCTAGCAAGCAGCATTGTTTGCTCTGTGATTGCTCCCCCACAGACAGTGCCACAAAGCACTCTAGAGGCTTGCCCCAAACTGGTAAATACCTAAGGCCAACAGGTGTGACAAGACAAAGGAACCTATTGGACAACTTTAAGCACTCCAACCTCCAAATCATAGGGCTGCCAGAGGAGAAGAGAAAGACTAAGAAATTGAAAACTTATTTGCAAATACAAATAAAGGAAAACTTCCCCAATCTGGTGAGAGAAATATAATTCCAGGAAGTTCAGGAAGGCCAGAGAGTCCCAAGGAAATTGGACCCAAGGAGGAACTCAATAAGGCACATCATAATTACATTACCCAAGATTAAAGATAAGGAGATAATCTTAAAAGCAACAAGAAGAAAGGAGAGAGTTACCTACAAAGGAGTGCCCATAAGACTATCAGCTGATTTCTCAAAAGAAATTTTACAGGCAAGAGGGGCTGGAGAGAAATATTTGAAGTCATGAAAGGCAAGGACCTACATCCAAGATTACTCTATCCAGCAAAGCTATCATTTAAAATAGAAGGGCAGATAAAATGATTCCCAGATAAGGTAAAGTTAAAGGAGTTCATCATCACCAAGCCATTATTATATGAAACGTTAAAGGGACTTATGTAAGAAATAGAAGAAGATCAAAAACTATGGATAATAAAGTGACAACAAACTCACAATTGTCAACAACTGAACCTAAAAAAAAAAAAAACCTAAAAGTAAGAAAACAATAAGAACAGGAACAGAATCACACAATTGAAGATCACATGGAGGGTTATCAATGGGGAAGGAGAAGAGGAGAATGGGTGGGGGACACATAATTGGTAGGTACAAAATAGACACAGGGCGATTAAGAATAGTATAGGAAATGGAGAAGCCAAAGAACTCACATGAATGACCCATGGACAAGAATTAAGGGGGGAGGGTGATGCTAGAGGGTGAGGGATGCAGGGCAGAGGAGGAATAAAGGGGAGAAAAAACTGGGACAACTGTAATAGCACAATCAATAAAATATACTTGAAAAAGGAGATACTTGGGTAATCAGTTTTATTTCCTCTTTTTCATTGTTTTCTAAGAAAAATCCCATAAAATCACCTCCTAAATGATCCCACAAAAAATATATGGTTTTAATAGTGTGTGTTTTCTTGGGCATTCGGAAAGGTTCTATAATGTACCATCTGCACTTCTGAGATAAACAAGTGGAAGAAATTAGTTTAGCAACTAAACATTAATTTATTTTAAGAAACAAAAAGATGTAGTGCTTGTTGGTCATTTCATTTTCTGGATCCAAAATACAGTTGTGGCACTCAACAGGGTTCTTTCTGAGGAAATGAAAATGACTGTCAACAGGTAGTATAATGTCTATGACCACATGGAAACTTCTCTTTTATATCATTATAATGTGTTTTGAGTCTTTGTGAAATTCATTGGCACATTGTATTTACAAGGAGAACTGAAAACCTTATCTTGAATATATATGTATATATTTGCTCCCTTTAAATCATGGGGAAAATATGCCAGTGAATGTCAAATTTAGACCAAAAAACACCAAAAAATTAAAGTTGAATCTCTTCAAGGAATAAGAAACTGGTGAGAAAAGAGTCAGGCAAACCTAATGATGATTCAGTGGTGAAAATTCAAGGCTACAAGAAGCAGTTAGGTGAAGAAATCTGTGGTTTTAAGGGTTACTTTTTATATTTAATTTGTAAAATAAAACTTTACATTGAGTTGCACCCAGCTACGCAACTCAGTGAAGTGTGTCAGCAGTGCCTGCCACCATAGATGCCATTGATGTGCTTTAGCTAAAGTTGCAGTTCTCCCAGACACTAAATATGTGCTATTACTTTTTCCACATTTAAAAGTTTTTTCATTCTCAAATTCCATTCATGAATATTTAAATAGAAAATATTTTGACCAACAATATATACAATATGCATATACAATATGCATATCTATGAGTTTTTTCAAAAAGACAATGAAGAACCCAATGCCATTCTAATTAATTCTTAAAAGGATTTCACAAGCAGAGATAAAATGTCATACAAATTTTCAAATTATTAAACCAAAAGCCAGTGCTGAAAGCCTGAAATATAAAGTGTAAAGATGGTGAGTCTAAAGTATAAGGTTCAATTTTTTTATGTCATGAGCTTTGTGACTTGACCAATTTACTTCTCTGTACTTCTTCTCTGTGATGGGCAGTACCTGAATCAGATGCTCTCTCAAATCCCTTCAATTATTAGAAAACTCCTATCCCCAAATCATGACAGAGTTTTTAGTTCCAGTGCCATAGTAAGGCTTATATTTAGGCCTAAGATATACACAGAAGCAAAGTTATGTATTTATTTCCTTTCTGAAATAATCTTCTCTTTTGTGCAGTTTTTTGAAGAAAAATCACTGAGGCAACCGAACATAAATTGGCAAAGAATATTTATCAAGGAACATAAGTTGTTTAGAAGTCTAAAATTTTATTTGATAGATAGCATAATTAACAAACCTGCCTACTCTATCAGTGCATGATAATCAGTACTAAGTTAACTTCTTAAATGTTCTTATAATTCTCAATCAATAACAGCTAATTGCTCTATTTCCCAATTAATAGTTATCTAATTAATGACCCAAATAAAACTTCAACAATAAATACTAGTGAAAATTATATTAAAAATAACCTTGTAATTCTTTCAAAACTAGATAATTTATAGATAAAATTTTTGTTTGGCTCATCTAAAGTTAATTGGGCATTCAACCTTAAGCAAAAAAAGCCTTTTAAAGAAAAAAGTGTTTCTTTTTTTAAGAATTAGGAGAAAGAGACTATTATGATGAATTGCTATTTTCACTCTTCACTCTAGGACTTCTCAGTTGAAAGAGAGAAATACAATGATAGAATCCAGAATGCAGTCAGCTAAGATTACATTCTTTGTACAGAGGGAGTTGAACAAAAACAGGTCCTGTCTGTCCAAAGGACACACAGATAACTTCTGAGTAGCTCAAATGTAAACAGGAAAGAAATTTGATAGAAAACCTTGGTGGTGGTCCAGAGCAGGTTTAATTACTGCTGCTCCATGTGCAGAATTTTGAATTAATAGGATGGGAGTACAAAGGGAAAGTGAAGCATGATGAGCCTCCAACTTTATAATCTGAAACCTTGACCCTCTTTCAAAATGGGCCTCTCCTCATGAAACTGCCTGAGTTGATGTATGAATGAACATTTTATGTGGTGGGAGAGGTCTTAAAGAGCTATTTCTCTGGTCATTTTACCTGTGTTGAAGAGCATCATTATGGGCTCTGTCAGGGTCTCCCTGCTCATAAAAGCATGTAGGCATTCTAAGGGCACAGCTTCCAATTACTCACAGGTGCTAATTTAAGTAAAAAATATATTAAGTTCTATTATTTAGCATCAGTTAAAGATATGTTTCTACCTGCATTTTGTATATTTTATGTATGAATATTTCTTAAAACATTTCTGTGTATTATTAGTACTATCATAAAGTCAAGAAATCTGTTATTGAAGATTTTAAAATAATTTTTATTTTTAGATATAGTTAAACTCTATAATAAGATTTTTTAAGACATTAAATCTGGTGAATACATACATATATCCATGCATTATTTACATTTAAAAGGTTTATTTTATTCTGCCCAGAAACACTACAGCAAATATTTCAAATCAGCCAGTCACTTACTGGACCTTTACAACCTCTAGCTGGTGAATCATTCCCCTTAAGATTAGTAAATACAAAACAGATGGAAATTCAATTAGGTTCCTGATGTAATTTTATGAATTAAAGTACCTTAAAAATGAGAACTTTTTCCAAATCATTTTGTGCTGGGAGTGGATAACAATTACTCTTAAATAGTATTTTCATAGGACTCACTGAATATACTTAGCTGCACAAAACATGCCACAAAGGTTAAACTCACTACAAACATCCGAAGGTTAGCTGTGTAAAGCCAGCATTACACAGGCTTGCCTGCTAAGTGCCTCCTGAATTTACCATCAAGAGTAAAACCCTCCCAGGTTTACTAAACCTTTGGAATTAAAATGCAAAGATAGGACATAATCAGAACTTCCCTGCTTAAGTATATATATAGTAGCAGAGAAAGAGGAAAACTGCCTCTGTTTAATATATTAACATTTATTAGCACATTATCTCCTTTTTAATATCATGAATAGCTGTTACTTATATCTATTATGCATCATGAATTCTCACTTTCCTGAAGAATCACAAGAGTAATAATTGTGTAATCTTGATGCCAAGGAAATTTGTGACATTTCTCAGTAGTTAATGTTTTGTACTTAATTTTTGGTTAAAATGATATC